>NW_018165626.1:273067-287210 GCF_001263595.1 Phalaenopsis equestris | reverse complement strand
AAAAACACAAAAACAGAGAACTAAAACAAAAAAAAAATTGAACTATAGCATAAAGTGGTCAACAAGTACTAGTGCTCCCGCTTCATTATCCGTGATTGGAAAAGATTCAACTTGGGTCTCGAATTCCAATTTGGAGACATTGAAAATGAAGTCATTCTCATCCCCAAATTGGTCAATTTCGGCAATCTAATCATTTTTCCTAGCTACTACATTCACCGGATCAACAATATTCTAGAAATGTGCAACTTTCTCCGCCATTTGAGATTCAACACTGCTGCATTTAACTTCATATCATCTGACCTTGGTGCAACATCAACCCTTGGGCTTCAGCTCCTAGACAAACAATAGTATCCTCCATAAATGTTGAAGATGGTTGTTAAAATTATCACAAGATGTAAGGCCCACAGCTAATATTCTCTGGTCAAGGCTATCAATTCCAACTATACAAGGAGTATCATTGATGTCACCACAATCAATAGATGGAAATACAATGACTTGAGACTCAGTGGTTCCTGGTGGCTCACAAAAATTTAGAACACTATTTTCAAAAAAATTACAAGTCTCCAAACTCTTCAAGAAGTGATTGAATGTGTATACTAAGTCCTCTGTCCTGATCATTCCAAACCCAACTAGAACCGACTTGAACATTTGCATACCAACCAAGAGCTAAATTGCATACGAACCAAGAGCTAAATTATTTGCATCAACAATTCGGATTTTGCTGCATTTTTTGTAGTTGCACTTGAAACTATAGCTGCTTGAATAAAAACACTAGTCACATTTGAGTGAATATGCTTAGAGGCCATCTTGCCATCTTTATCAAACTGTTTATTCGACGATATTTTGAGCCATCTGGACGTTAAAGAATCATATACTTCACTATTGATAAAAGGAATCCTTCTAATTTGAATGGTATTTGCAATGAACTCCACCAGATTGTGCAACCAAACATTGTCGAATGAGCTTTTCACTCTAGGAATTCCAACGTATTTCTCCTCATCATACAGAGATTGATCATATATAGATATCTATGATGATTCTGACGCTAGACCTTCAATCCAATAGAAACTTGAGAATTCTTCATTAAATGGGTATACATCATCTTCCTCAAGAATTTTATATTCGTGATCCACCTCATTTTCTTCCACTTTTCGTTGTTAAAGAACAACCATTCTTTTTTGAATACATCAGATCTCTAATGGAAAACCTTCCATAACGAGTTCTTGATTGGGTCTTGCAACATTTTTTCATGGCGGAATGCAGCATATTGTTTCGTTGGAAAACCACAATTCAAAACAAGCAAAACACCAAGAACAAAAACATTGTGGACATATGTATTGGAATAGTCGGAACCCCAGGAAATCTAGACTTTGTGAACAAAAATCTCAAATTGTTGGACCAAAAACAAAAGAAATTACAGGGAAACCAGAAAGAAAAGAATGTTGTTTTTGAAGGAAGGTTGTAGAGAATAGGAAGGAGAGGAAGAATTGTAGAAAAAACCCCAACCATGATGAACAAGACGGTAAAATATCTCTTTCGGAAATTGGAAATCAATGTGGAAGAAACAAAAAGATAGAAGACTTGTTGATTCCCAGAAGCACCGAGAAGACAGGTTCAACAGCCCAATGGGAAGGCTTAGAGGATCTTGGCAAGAATTGGGATCAAGAAGCCAAAGCTTTCATACCAAAATGATACTGGTAAAATGGTATTATAGTAGAATTTCAGCAAATAAACAATCAAGAATCGCCGAGAGAATTTTGATGGCAAAGAACAGCAAAAGGAATACTATTGATGTAAATCAAGCACATTAATACACACGGCTAGACACCACCTAGGTTGCCAGCTCTAGGATGCAACTGTAAGGAAAATGAACGGGTTGCCCAACCTTCCCAAAAGAAAGAATATAACAATTTTAAAACCCAAAATTCACCCTACAAACAAAACAGCCCCTATTTATAAGCACTAAAACACCCATTATTACAAGTTTATCACCCAAACAAAAGAACACATAAAAATAGAAAATTTAAACATAAAAATTGAACTATATATAAAATTATGAGTAAAATTTAAACAAAACAGCTCCCACATTAACAGACATCGAGGTTTACTACAGCAGAAAAAAGATAGAACAAGCAACTTGTCAATTATGAACTGGGTTTACGGTACAGTCAAGTTGTTTTAGAGTGTCAGCAGAATTAATACTTATAGTCTCCTATAACTTCTAGTAGGATAGATGATGTTTAATTGCTAGCAGCACATAGATGATAGGTATTTTATTTTTTATTATCTTTAATGCAAAATGCAGCTTTTCAAGGCTACTACCTCTGAGAAGGAAAGCTGAATACCATGAGACTTGTCAATTATGAACTGGGTTTACGGTACAGTCAATTTGTTTTAGAGTGTCAGCAGAATTAATACTTATAGTCTCTTATAACTTCTAGTAGGATAGGTGATGTTTAATTGCTAGCAGCACATAGATGATAGGTATTTTATTTTTTATTATCTTTAATGCAAAATGCAGCTTTTCAAGGCTACTACCTCTGAGAAGGAAAGCTGAATACCATGAGACTTGTCAATTATGAACTGGGTTTACGGTACAGTCAATTTGTTTTAGAGTGTCAGCAGAATTAATACTTATAGTCTCTTATAACTTCTAGTAGGATAGGTGATGTTTAATTGCTAGCAGCACATAGATGATAGGTATTTTATTTTTTATTATCTTTAATGCAAAATGCAGCTTTTCAAGGCTACTACCTCTGAGAAGGAAAGCAAGAATTTTGAAAGCTGAATACCATGAGCACTACTTTTCACTCTTTCAATTGTTGGATATAAAATCCTTATTGAAGGACTCCTTAATTCATGTTCAGTGCTCCAGCATCCCCACTGAAATAAAAGAGATTCAAACAAATTGCAGAAAAATGAGCATACTAAATACTTAACAAATTATAAAGACAATAATCATGACCTCAAAAAAGTTTTTAGTTACCTCTGGGTCAGATTCTTCAGACTCGGATAACTGAAATGACTTTTTCCCAGCAGCGGCTGAAAATGCTGCTAGAAATTGTGGATTCATTGACGTTCCAACAGAAGAAGAAGCTTTGTACATGAAAATAGCAGCAAGAAAAATCAATTAGCTAATGGATGCGTTTAGCATCAAAACAATTCTTGTTTAATGATTAGTAATTCATACCATACATAAAATCTGTTTCTGAAAACTGTGGCCATCTGTGTTGAGACAAAACCTAATTTCAAGGTTTAACAAACAAATAATATTAAATTATTAAGTCTAGATAGATGTAAAAAGATCTAAGTACAAAGGTTATTCAACCAGTGAAAAAAAATAAAGAAGAACAAAATATGAGCTTTTTCAACTTCTACTTATTCCTTATTTAACTAATGATGATAGCCACTTAGTAGGAACTAAATGACGCAAAGTAAACAGGAGAAACGTAACAATAAATAAAAAATAAAAATGGATCCCACACACAAATAATAGTTCCATTAACCAGATATTTAAGATGCAGAACCCCCTTAGACGAGGCAAATTTGTAAATGCATGTATCCAAAATTTTCTTAAAAGGTCATATCACACCAAAGGCCTTGCAAAAAAGATGCACTATAATGGAGATAGAAGCACAATTTAAAACAAAATAAATAAATAAATACCGACATCATATGGCATAAGCTGCCCAAATGTTTATAGAAATACTAGTGACATGGAGAATGTGGTTCTGGTATGGCATCTTCTTTCCTTTCTGAAGAGACTCTCAACTATGAACGCTAGCATCATTTGAAACTTTGGCAGTCATATTCGCTTGAATGTGAATATCTCTTATTTAAACACTTCAAGATTTACATGACGGAATAGTTTTAGAAAATTATCTTGAAAATTTTATAGGGAACATAAAATAGTTTATCACAATAAAAACTGATAAAAACACGCTTAAAATAAAATTTTAAAGAAGAAATGAAAGATTCAGGAGTGTTCAAGGCTGGAAAAATGAACTATTTAATTGATTCCCTTTAGGGTACTATTGTGATACCTCTTTTAGACGCCAAAGACCAAGGCACCGTTGGATGGATGCTATAAATGAGCAAAAAGCAGGGAAGTGCTCAGGTTGTAGTAATCCTGATATTTCGGAAAACTTCGGCCCCTACATTGCATAACTTTTCTGTCATTTTCATATGATCTGAAATGCGCATCATGTGAAAATCACGTGAAATGGAATTTTGCTAGAACTATTTTCAAAAAACATACAAAAATAAAAAATATTCAATCTAAAAAACCCATGATCACCAAGGGGAGCTGCCCACTTTGCAATATCTCTAGGAAGAAAACCAAGTTGGACAGAGTCTGATGGAAGAGAATAGTGATAGGGTCAAAAAGTACAAGTAAATGTAAACATTAAAATAAAATATAATCCAATAAATGCTTGAAGAAGAATTGATGAAAAATTATATCATTTTAACCTGAATAAAAAATTCAGATACAGCTCAAAAAGAGAAATATTGATCTTTTCTCTAACTTCATCCATTTTGAAAAATAATTATGCAAATGTGATAAAAAACTGAGGATGATATTTGGGAATCTCATGTCAATTCAGGAATGGAAGATTGGCATTGGTTATCCAAATATAATAATAGCGTTATTTACTAGGATTCCTCGGAAGGATAATTGAGGTGTGAAAGATTTTACGTAGATAAAATATCCATGCAATTAAGCCAAATTAGTTTCATTAGCAAGGCTGGACAAATTTGATGAGCAATATCATGATTAATAAGATAAAAAAGAGAAGTAACCTAGAAGATATAATTGATGAAAGTAGCAAAAGATTAGAAGTCTTTTCTCAACAAGAACCTTACCTCTTTCTTCATGAATAGCTCCTTGCTCCTCTTTTTCCATTTTCCTTCTCTTCTTGCTATTTTAGTTCCTTCCCCGTCCTCTTCTTGTCTTTTTGTTTCGTTGCACGACACTGGACTTCAATTCCCTTTAATCTTTGAGCACACAGTTTGAAGGAAGAAAGAAGGGAGAGGGTGAAAGGGCTGGTCAACCTTGGTTTGAGAGGACAAAAGGCCTAGGTAGGACAGAAAGAATGTGGAGTGGCGAATTGATCATTAAATTTGATTTCACTGATGAAGAAAATCCACAATAGTTGATTTAAATCCTACATAAAACCAATCACTAAATCTAGAAAAGCTTAAAAAACAATCTTACTTAACACAAGGAAAAATTTGTTTAAGGTGGGGGGTCAACGTGACACTTTTATAGCCTAAAATTCCATCGTCTTCTTCATATTTCAAAAAGTAAACTCACTTTGAAAATTGAATTTTGCCTCGTCTTCATGGTAGACCAATCCATGCAAATGAATAAAAGGAAAAACAAAGATCATGGATTTGTATTATTGCTCCCATGCAACCTAAATTACTAAACAAACATTTAGACAAGGCAAATTTGTGACTTGGTAATGACTTCACGCTGGGAGAATGAGTTCCCTAATCCCCATCCGACATCGATCTATGCTCCTTCAAGAACCAATTCAAGTTTGAGTTATGGCTTCGCTCTTACATAATATAATTAAGATCCTGAACTTCTATGGTTTGATACCATCTTAGGCGACACCCAACACATTTGGCAGTGTTTTATGCAGTATAATCATCTTCTACGATCAAAAGATGAAATGAAATCTGAATATCCTCAGAAACTTGTTCACAGTGACAAGCTATAAAAAGGGTTTTGTTCTGCTCTCATCCAAAATTAATTAAGACGACAAAAACTAAATTAAAAAGTAGAATAATAAACACTACTTGGTGAAATCAATTGAATGGCTAATGAAAAGTACATTGACCAAGATCTCAAAGGAGGGGTTAAACACTCCAATTCTCTCTGTCAAGGAGTAGCTGCTATTTATGTGGTTTAAAGTCCTATGCACTCGACTATAAGTTATACTCATCAAAAGAAGATCAAAGCTTACTCGCCCTTCCACCTTAATCACCAATTATGATATTTTTTATTCAAAATTTAAATTTTTAATTTTACTTGTCCATTAAGATTTGACCAAGTCACTATGAATTGCAAGTTTTGATATTCCTGGCAACTTGCCTGCTGATGTGTGGATGAGTTTTGGCTAGAATGCCAAATTTGGGAGATGAGTGTAACACTAGCATATTCGCCGGTAACTAAGCCTTCATAGTCTAAACAAAGAAAGTGCTTGTAGTTTGAGCTCAATGCTTTGTTGGATGATGAGAGAAAGGTGTCTCCCCTATACTCTCTTCAAGAAGAAAAGTTTCCTCATCTTCAGATGAAGCTAGAGTAGATGGCATCAATACCTGAAAGACTTGTTTGATTCTTGCAAGAGAAATAAAGACGAAGTGCAGGGTATGAAAAGCGCTCAAATATTATTTATATCTTCCTAATTAGAAGAATCTCCATGTAATGTAGCTATTCAAAAGTAGTATCATCATTAAGTGGTTCACTGACCAAGGACCTATCACAATATTTGGGAAGAACCATATTATGGTTCTTAGTATTCAACATTTTCCACACTCACCAGGCTATAAAGATTTTAGATTCAAAATTATCTACAAAAAATTACGACGACTTCGAGTAATTGATCAAGATTGAAGAGTGAAAGGGAAGCTAGAGAAACTAATTCCTAATAAGTCTCCTAATAAATTTATTTACATTAGAGAATCAATTATATAGAAAAAGGTGAGTCAAACTAAGTTACAAAAAAAGCAACTAAAACATTATGCGAAAGAAATTTATAATATCAGTAGAGTATGAAATTGACATACTATTCAAATTACTTAGTCTAAGGTTTATTCATTGTGGTCTTAATAATTTCTTAAAAATGTTTTGTTTTTGTTTTTTTTTTGTTTTTTTTTTGTGATCATAGTTAATGAAGAACCCATCATATTTACTTTAGTACATTTAAATTACCCAAAATCACTCAAAGCTCTCATCTCTTCACTTATCATCCTTTTCAAAAAATTTCTAACCTTCCTATAATTATTATACACCTCAAAAATATTTAATTTTTACACTAATTTAAAAATGAACAATTGGCTCAAAGTGAATAAATTAATATTTTTATGTAAATAACAAAAAAAAATGAGAGGTAACTTATTTGTAAGAAAAATTATCAGAATAAAAAATATATATAATTAAATACATATTATAACTAAATCATAATGAAATAAAACAATAATAAATAAACCAACTTATACACTCAATTTACTTCAATAGATGCAATTACTCAGTATAATCCTTTAAGAAAGGTGAGGAGGTGGCAAACCAAAGATAAAGGAGCAAGCAAGTCACCATTAGAGAAAAAGGGAGAGGGAGAGCGAGCAAAGGCAAAGGAGAGAGAGAGGGTATGACACCGAGCAAGTAAAGGAAATGAGAAAATAGTCGAGTAATTGTAGCACTAACATGAGAGAGCCCAAGCCTTGGTCTTGTTGGAGCTACAAAGTTTAACTAGGGGTGTGTTTGGCATCGCGTTTTTCGCATAGCGCGGCACCAAAACGTAGGTTTTTCTTTTTTTCTTAGAAAATGCAGCGCGGGTGCGTTTACTAAAAATTCAGACGAAACGCGGGCCGCATTTCGCGGATTTAACCCTACGGCCCGGGTTTCATATTAATTCATCACCCGAATTTTACTGCCATACCCCCTCACTCCCCTCTCCCACAATCTCCCACCCCTCTCCCACGACCGAGCTTCTCCTTGCCCTCTCCTGCGACCGAGCTTCTCTCTCGTCACCCTAGAGGTAAGATCCCTGCTCGCCTCCTGTTCAATCCTTAGGTTGCGCTTCGTGTTTGTTTGGCTTCTTTGCTCTCCCTATACCGTATGCTCTTTCATTTGTGCTTGGCTCCTTTGCTCTTCCTCAGGCCACGGTATTCTCTACCATTATTCTCTGGCATTATGATTTTGCAATAGTTTTGTGAGCTCTATTCGGTCGTTGATTTTCGTTTGGTTGTTCACTGTTATTAGATTTTGCAATTTCTGCGATTTTGGTTTTTGCAATTTCTGCAATTTTGGTTTTTGCAATTCACGTGATTTTGCATTGATGTTGGATTTTCTTTATTGTTGATGGAGTGGTGGATTTTACTATAAATTGGCTGGTGTTGTGGTGGTTTTGGTTATGTTGTGGCGAGAAACACTGGTGTTATGGTTGTGCTGTGGTGAGGACTACTTTTGTTGTGGGTTGTATAGTGGCTGTGCTATGGGCTATGGTGGTTGTGCTGTGAATTGTGGTTGTGTTGTGGGTTGTGATGGCCGTGGTGTTGTGTCTTGTGATGTGGTGGTTGTGGAATGTGCGTGAAGGTGTGGTTGGATGGTTGTGGTATGGTGGTTATAGGTTGGGTGGTTGTGGTGTTGTATCTTGTGGTGTGATGGTTGTTGGTTGCATGTGGTTGGGTGGCTGTGGGTTGTGATGGCTTTATTGTGGGCTGTGGTGACTTTGTTGTGGGTTGGGTGGTTGTGGTGTTGTGTCTTGTGGTGTGGTGATTGTTGGATGTGTGTGGAATTGTGGTTGGATGGTTGTGGTTTGGTGGGCCTGATGGTTGTGGGTTGGGTGGTTGTGGTGTGATGCTTTTGTGGTGTGGTGGTTATGGGTTGTGTGTGGATGTGTGGTTTGGTGTTTGTGGTGTGGTGACTTTGAGTTCAGTGGTTGTTCTGCGGGTTGTGGTGGCTGTGTTGTGAGCTGTGGTGGCTGTGTTGTAAGTTGTGGTGGTTGTGTTGTTGGTTTTGGTGCCTATGTTGTGAGTTGGGTGGTTGTGGTGTTGTCTTGTGGTGTGGTGTTTGTGGGATGTGTGTGGAGGTGTGGTTGGATGGTTGTGTTGTGATGGCTGTGAGTTGGGTGGTTGTGGTGTTGTGTCTTATGGTGTGGTGGTTGTGAGTTGTGTGTGAATGTGTGGTTGGGTGGTTGTGGTGTGGTGGCTATGGGTTGGGTGGTTATTCTGTAGCTTGTGGTTGTTGTGCTGTGAGCTGTGATGGCTATTTTGTGGGTTTTGGTGGCTATGGTGTGGGTTGAGTGTTTGTGGTGTAGTGGTTGTGGGATGTGTGTGGAGGTGTGGTTGGATGGTTTTGGTGTGGTGGTTTTGTGTTGGGTAGTTATGGTGTTGTGTCTTGTGGTGTGATGGTTGTGGGTTGTGTGTGGATGTATGGTTGAGTGGTTGTGGTAGCTGTGGTCTAGGTGGTTGTTCTATGGGTTGTTGTGATTGTGCTGTGGGTTGTGGTGGCTGTTCTGTGGGCTGTGGTGGCTGTGTTACGGATTTTGTGGTTGTGGTGATTTATCTTGTGGTGTGGTGATTGTTGGATATGTGTGGAGGTATGGTTGGATGGTTGTTGTGTGGTGTCTGTGGGTTGTAGTGGTTGTGTTGTGGGTTGGGTGTTTGAAATTAATAAAAATATGTGGTGGCTGAAGTAATGGTTGATTTGTTTTCTTACAACTTAAACTTGAGAAGGGGTTGGGCAGTGTGATATGTTTGTAAATGGGGCAAAGTTTTAATGTGATATTGTATGGTGTCTGTGGGTTGTGGTGGTCGTGTTGTGGGTTGGGTGGTTGAAATTAATAAAGATATGTGGTGGCTGAAGTAATGGTTGATTTGTTTCCTTACAACTTAAACTTGAGAAGGGGTGGGTTGGGCAGTGTGATATGTTTGTAAATGGGGCAAAGTTTTAATGTGATAGGCTCCAAGAAATGAGAAAAAGGTATTTATAAAATAGTTATGACAATTGATTGTGGTTGGAGGTGGTTGTGGTGCTTGTGGTTGTGTGTGGAGATTGTGGTTGTGTTGTGTAGGTGTGAGTTGTGTCAAATAATAATGTTTGATTTAATGTTGTGTTGTGGAGATTGACTCATGTGTGGGTTGTGATTGCTGTCAAATATTAATGTTTTGTGTTTATCTGTGCTAGTAACGTAATTGTTAAGATTAAAAAAGTTGATTCATCAGCTATGTGAGATAACGAAGTCAAATTCATATTTTACGACCTTTGCATTAAGGAGGTTGAACTGGGAAATAGGCTCACACCTCTTTTAACAAAGAAGAGTGACAGAATATTATGAAGAAATTCAAAGAAATGATGAGAAATGAGTACGATATGTTGCAACTTAAGAACAAATGGGATCAGTTGAAAAAGAACTGAAAATTATGAAAGGAATTAAAATGTGGATCCACGGGCTTGGGTTGGGATCCAATCAAACCAACTACTGATGCTTTAGACGAATGGTAGGCTGAGAAATTGGGTTGAGAATTAAAATGTGGATCCACGGGCTTGGGTTGTGATCCAATCAAACAAACTATTGATGCTTCAGACGAATGGTAGGCTGAGAAATTAGAGGTAACAAATTATTAATGAAAGACTTTATTTTCATTACTTTCTCTTCCTGAACTATATGAAGTAATCAACTTGCCCGTATATTGGGATGGCTTGACACGTGACATATGTCGTCTCCATTTTAAAAATAATATTATCATATTATTAAATGTTATATTTTTTTTCTTTATATTAGTAATGATAATACTCTCTGTTAAGTGATGAATATATCTTATTTTTTGCATTGTTTTGAACTAGATTTTTGCTAAAATATCAAATAAATTGTTATAACAGTTCTATCGCAAACAATATTACCACACATAAGCAGAATGATTATTTGTTCAGAAACAACTGTGCTGCGACAGCATTCTGGGGCAATTGCCCCAAGCAAACCCTAGATTTTTCGAAGTGGAAAGGGTTGCCTAAAGTTTTTCCTCTTCTTCTTCATTCAAAATTAAATGTAAACTTAAATTATTTGATTAGGTTTCATATTTTTAACAAAATTTGGAAGAAATCCATGTCAATGTTTTTAAGAAAAAGTTTTGAAAAAAAAATGAAAAAACAATGATTTTTCTTTTTTTACCTATAGTCGCACCTAGCCATCTATTTATACATGGAAATAATATTTAAGATTTGTTTACGAGATTTCTTGGATTTGAGAATTGATCTAAAATTCTCTTCTTTTCATATAATCTCTCCTCCCCGACAAGCTAAAGTCTTTTTAATTCATGTCGAAGATGAATTTATTTTATTTGGTGTTCAATTATAAGTTTTTCCATAATTGATTTTATGGGTTCTTTTAAAAATTTAGGGATTAGAGATAATTAAATTACATTATATGTTGAATTTGATGAATTTTTTAAGGAAATACTAATATCGAAGTTAACCAAAATCACAATGAAAACACAAATATTATTTTTGAATTCCAAACATATTACAAACACGATATGAGAAAACAGGAAATAGACGACAAACTAACATGACAACATAAATAATAAAAGGCATCTACAGGGAACGACGAGGATGGAGGGTGCTGGATGGAGGTTGGTGGCTGAGGAAAGCGAGCTGCGACTGTAGTGAGGTGGCAGGAGGTATGAGCAGCCGCTGAAATAGAAAGATAGCTTGAGGCGACAGTTAAAACAGCAACCAGTTGTTGTTTGAAGTTGCTGAACTACAGGAAAACAACAAAGTGAAGGCGTTGTGTGCTACGACAGCGAACAGTGAGGGCAACAAGGACGAGGGAGGATAAGGCTATGAGGGCGGTTGGAACTGCAGAAAGCAACAAAAATTTGTTGTTCTGGGCAGTGGCAGCAAGGGTGGTGATGGTAATAGCATCAAACCGCAGCTGGAGAGGTGCAGGAACGTAATCAGAGGCTGGATTGGTGGCTGCAGTGAAGGCCAGAGAGATGGTGCTACTATGGAAGAAGTAGGATAACAACGGGAGGATGAACAGAGAGATAAATATCTCGGCAGGGTTGAGTTATAGCCGGAGCACCACCCGAACCAGCGGAGACAATCACCACCTCGGAAAAGGGATAGTCGGAGCATTACCTTGACGTCAGATACAATCCTCAAGAGGGAAAATACTCGGGCAAACTGAATTCAGATTTCATAAAAAAAATCCCTAACTATAAGCGCATCCTCTCTTATTTATAAAGACATGACCTATCTTAGGAAATATTTAAAATAAGAAAGAGAATAAAAATCAAATTTTAGATTTTAGGAAAGACTTTTAAAATAGAAAAGAAGAATAAAAATCATATTCGTATTTTAGGAAAAGATTTAAATTAAGAATTAGAATAAAAAACAGATTTCAGTTTTTAGGAAAGATTTTAAACTAGGATGAAGAATAAAAATCACATTTCAGTTTTAGGAAAGGTTTTAAATTAGGAAAGACCTAGAAAGAAAAGTAAGAAAAGAAGGAAAGAAAAAGGAAAGAAGGGTGAAAGGAAAGGAGGGAAGAGGAAGGATGAAAACCCTCATGTCAAATACACAAACCAAATTCCTATTAATAAGTATGATGAAACTAAAATAACAACATACGTTAAATATAACTGTTCATGATGTATTTATTTAAGTAACCTTAAGGGATGTTGCATTATAATTTTATATATTATGTTGTATAGTTCATTTCGTAGCATTAGGACTGTAATCTTATTCTAAATTAAAAAGAACAAGTAAATAAGTTAAATGTGTATACAAATGAGAAATTGTGGAGCAAGTACAAGTCCTTAATAATAATGATAAATTATGCATGTTGAAGCAAATTGAATTAGGGATTAAAGAGATCATATGATTAAAGAAAAATTCAAGTATGGTCAATATCAATGCCTTACAACCAATTACGAATATGAAATAAGTATTAAGCTAAAGGAGATGATGTCTAAAAATTAATTGATGGATAAATTGACTAAGCTTAAGGTCGGTAATCTCATTTCTAAATTAGAGTGGAGATACTTATTTTTTAAACAAAATGCTTTTAATGCATGTTTATAATTCATGTTCTTCTATAAAGACAAGAATGTTACAAAATTGTATCACATAGTTAACAATTTATTTCTCTGAAAGAAAAATGCTCCTTTCATGTTATCATGAATGACGTTTAAATCTCTATGATATGTTTTGATTGACTAAGAAAAGCATATAATATAATGTTTCTTATATATAGAGATAGCATGTAGAAAAAAGGCAAGAATTCATATATAAGAATGTTTCCATGTGCATGTTAAAAGAAGATGCCACCATCTTATAATACAGATAAGGATGCTAATATGCATGCATGTTGATGACTTCAACATTTCTTTCCACTGTACACAGCCGTAGTGTATGAGCTATGCCCCATTGTGCCAATAGAGAATGTATAGAATAGTGGTTAGTGAGGCGTCTTTTCACTACAGATGATAATAGATTTATGAGCTTTGTTTCGTTGTGCTGACGGGGGATATATGAACCAATAATGAGTTCACTTTCTGTTAGACGGTACTCAAGAAATGGTTGCATTAACTATATACTAAAGGATAAGCTAAGCTGAATATCATGATCCATTTTCTACTCTTAAATCTAATAATTAAGCAATATTTATGATAATATTATTATTGAAAGCGCCATGTTCTATAATTACTATAAAACTTAAAATTGATAACTAAAATGCATATGATTATCTTTTCTCTTGAGTTATTAACTTGTCATACTTTAGAATTGTAATTAATCCACTGAGTTATATAATTACATATTACTAGCAGCAATTAGTTGATAATTATTTTTCAGAAAAATTTCTCTATGGATTAAATGGATGATTAAAAAAAATTAATTGCTTACAATACATATGAAGCATTTGATCTTATGAGCATGTATTTTAATGATAGATGTTCAATATAGTTTGGATATTTTGTTTCAGATCTATTTTGTCCCTAAGTTTATGAGCATCTTCAAGTAGGAAAGTAAATTATTATTTAGGGGTTTTTTGGTGGGTGAATTTGTGAAGTAAAAGAAATGCGAGATTTTTAAAATTATGATGTTTGGTTGGATGAAAACGGAATGTAGTATAAATTTTTTTTATAAATTTGAAATCACCCTAAAGTTCAAAATGGTGTATTTGAAATTTGTAATGTTTGAGTAATTTTCAAATACATTACAAATTTCAATCCTTGTCACCCCCACCAGCAGCTAACGCCACCTCTTGCCACTGGCCACTGCACATCCCTTGTCGCCATAAATTTTCAAATGCATTGCAAATTGTAAACCTTGTCACCAACCCTTGCTATTACTAGCCCCTGCTATTACTAGCCGCCTACCGTTGAATCTGCTTTCCCACCACCCCCGGAG
>NW_018165626.1:263551-273046 GCF_001263595.1 Phalaenopsis equestris | reverse complement strand
TGCCACATACCACCCGTCGCCTCCAACATGCCCCCCATCATCAATCGATGCCCCACGCAGCCAACCGCCACCATCGGTTGTTGCACGTCGCCACCACAAATTGCATTTTACATTAATTTTATTTTTCAAACCAAACAAAAAATATAAACTCTTGTATTTATTTTACATCGAACTAAACAACTCTAAAATATTCCTAATGCATTACATTTAAATTACACCGACTTTTTTACAATACATTTTTTCAACAAACCAAATAACCCCTTAGTGATAGAAAAAATTAGTTTAAAGTTATTATATTATATGTAAAGAATAAGCCAAGCTTAAAATTCTCATCCGACCATCTGTTTCCACACAATACATCCAAAATATTGGACCAAGTTAGGAAAAAAACTATCATTCATTCCATCACACATTTAATTCAATTAAAGAATTTTGATTTTTCCTTTATTCTCATTATGTGTTTATAGCACCTGAATGCTATTCATGCTTCTATGGTAAAATAGGACAACTATTATTTTATATCGTCCAACAAGAAGTTCCCCTAGAAATGCCTCACAACCATTAAAAAAATCATATAAGTAGCAACGATCTTTTAATTTAATACTTCAATTTTTAAAATTGATTAAGAGTTCAATTTATTTCATAAATGATGTTTTCATAACTTTAAGATCAAATGTTAACATAAAATCAAATATAACTTCTTCAATACCAAAGCATACTAACTAAAGTGGAAAAGCTCCCTAACCACAAGGATAGAGGTGGAGCTCAAGTATGTCTTATAATCTTTAAAATTTAATATTTGCTAGGTCATTACGTGCATCCAATTTTCATCAAGCATTGTACTCTTCTAATTTGTAACAAGCCTTGTGCCTGTTTATTTATGAATAGCTATATGCTCTAACTTTAATTAATAAAATATCAGATATAGATTTCTATCTTTTAATAAAGGAAAAAATAAAACTTCTTATATCACATTCTTCCACATATTTCATTTACACAATGAAATAACTCAAAGAACAATCCACTTAAATTTATATATCCATTTAAAATCATCACAAGTAATTAAACTCTTCCTCAAGCATGAATTATAATAGTTCATTCATCCTAAAAAAAAATTACTTCATAGATGACATACTAAAAGCTATATTTTTGTTTTACTTGTCATTAATAATATCATCTCTTCTTTGAGTAAATACTATATTGATTCATTTATCTTTTACTGAAATTATTCCTCCTTTCTATCATTTAATTCAGCTTGATAAGAATAACCCTAACTATGTTTACCATATCATAATTAAAAAATTAACTTATCACTAACTACTGACACCTCAATAATGTTATCTTTTAATGTTAACCTTCACCAATAAATAATGGCTTGTAACTTTCCCCAATATCTGAGAGTTTGTTTGATTTATTTATTAATGCTCTTCACAGCGGAAAACATAAAATGGAAAATTTCTCGAAAAGGAACCAAAATAAGTGAATGATCAGAGGAGGAATAGTATTTATCTTTATATAACATTGATTTTCCACCTTTCTAACTAATTTCTTGATAGCATAGATACGCATTCTTCTGCTAATTACCATGCCAATGAATTCTTTGGCCTCCCGTCAATTCTTTGGCCTCTCCAATCACCCCAAAATTTCATATTGCAAATTAAATAATTGTTTTAGACCTAATCAATAATTGTCCACTTATTGCAGTGATTGAGTTAAATTATGTTGAGCCACTTGTAGATGATGACCAAGCCAATACTTAGTTCTCAAATAATCAGATTATGCAATGGCTCTATACTTTCAGATCATGTTTACCAAACCTAGGCCTACTTCTCAACACATTAGGAATAGGTCCTAGAGAATCAGCTCCAAGTAACATCATAAAACTTCCAATCATTAAAATTGGATTCATTTCAAAAATATTGGAATAAGTTTTATGATGGATAGCTGGCTAATATCAATCCTTAACTTATGACATTTGATCTCGAGTCAAATAATGATGGTTTTAATGGATTACCTTCTTACCCTAAATGACTATATAGTTTAAGTACATGGAAATCAAAGAGCAATTCTCAAGCTTCTTTCTAACATACAAAAAAAGGTGCATCATGAGAGATTAAGATCATTGTAATTTTATCATTCTTTGCAAAAAATTAGATATTACCCAAAACATTCCGCAAAAGCACGTAGGTAGTTACAAGGAATTCTTTTTTCTTGCTTGTGAAAGTACTAAATCATAAATAAAAGAGCAGTGATCTCATAACTTTTTTGTTGCCTATATCTTCTTCCTATTAAATATTGCATCACTCAACATTAGGCACACAAAATGCGATTAAAGCAGCATTGTTTAGGAAAAATAAGTATGATAGTGTATTTTATCTTAATCTATACCATCTTAGGACCTCGTGAGATATGATAACATCCATGTATATATTTCAACAATTATATAAAAAAAATTCAAGGTACTACAATTCAATGTATGAAGCATTGTTAACACAAACTCACAACGCACAAGGAAAGAAGCTATTGATGTTCTCATGCCAATTTACTAGTTATCAATCAAACTGTCTATGTCCAACAAGTTCAACTGTAAAGTCATAGAATACGTCTCTTATTAAATCTATTTCACAATAAACCAGCTAGAACCAGGCCGATGAAGTGGCAAATAGTTTCATATTTTATTGAACCATCCAATTCATATTTTGAACTAATAATAACAATTAGTTTTAAATTTATATGCTAAACTAGAGGGTCTGTTTGTGACAACTGCAAATGCTTGAAGATGCAGCTGCGAAGCAACAACACAAGAAATTATTGTGCAAAAAACTGAGATGTCTATTACAAATTTATTTTATTTTCAAAAAGTTAGACTACAACTTTCTAATAGTCGTTGCAAGGTCAGGTTGCAAAACGCAATTTTTCACCATAATTTTTTGAAAAAGCTGGCAAGATGCAATTTTGTCAAACAACTGAAAGTGTGATACGACACTGTACCACTACCCAAAACACAACTTTAATATTTTTTCTAAATAAGCATATGATTCATAGGCTTAATTATCCTAATACTTAATCGTATCCCTCAAAATCCCAACTCATTCACTTGCAGCAATCGACTTCCATAACTTTTACATTCAACCTTGCTTTTCCATCTACCATTCTCTAGCCATTCTCCTTTGTTGGTCATTTGCTTTCTCCCTCGACCATGATTTTACGGCTTTGGCTTGTTCACTTTCTCTTGTCTTGTATAAAATTAATATTTTAAGAAATATTTATGTTCCTTTTTTTAAACATATTTGCATTATTATATACATCATTTAAGCAATATTTAAATCATTTTAATATGGTATATGTCATCCAATTCAACTCTATGTGAACCTTTGAACCTTAAACATGTCCTTTCAGTTCCATGTTTGGTCAAACTTTCAAAATCTTGTTAAGTTCCAGGCTTACCTAATTCATGCCCATGTTGAATTAAACTTCCTTTTGTGTGCTACAAAGTGAACATGTGTCATAATTTTGCTATAAACAAACTTAATATAAAGCACAATGCTTCTACCACACAAGTGAAAGCACAACCATCATGTACCTAAAGTGCATTTGAGGCAATTACAAATTGCTTCATTAATTACAAAATCAAGTAAAATATATGTAATCAATTGCATGAAAAAGTACAATTCTATTAATTTTACTATATTTTGAAATGACGCAATTAGATACTGAAGAATTTTCTTTTTGTGAGGTAAGACATAAATTTCAAAGTGCTTTAAAGCATACAAGCCTCAAAATTAAATCAATAAATCAACTAAAAATGTATAAAATAACGCATTTGAACTTATAAGCCATGATAACAAACATTGTACAAAATTGAGCTCAAGTTTTTTCACAATAAAGCATTCATCATAAAAAATCATACAAGCAGTAAACAATAAGCAAGAAAATTATTATAAACAAGTTAAAATAAATAAATAAATATAAAATAAACAAATAAATATATCCTACAATAAACTAGTTATGATTTAGAACTTTATATTAAAAAATCTCTCCTAAAGCCACCAGTTGGAGGATATTCATTAGAATCATTAATGTACTTGATTGCTTTTTTGCCTCTCTCTCATCATCTCACTCGTATCAGCATACTTCATCGTCTTCTCATATAAATCAAAAACCTCCCTCATCCTCACTTGCATCAACACGCAATTTGGGTTTTAGGTTGTCAAATAAGAAAATTCCAATACCTCCTAACCTTGAAATTGAGGCTGCACACCTCATACAAATAAGGTGCATACCTCGTTCATGAAAAATGAGATAAACCCACAAGGTGCCTTGTATATGCCTTACTCAACCGCAAGCCTCAAGGCACATCAAAATCACACTAAACATTGATTTTACTTTTGCAACATACAGTTTTTTAATAGAATGGCTTTTTTCTAACCTCCATTAGACACTTGATTAGCGTTGGAAACAAGAACACTAACAGCATTAGCATCTGCAGGAATATTGTGGTTTCTCTTCAAGACAACCTCAACTAGTCCGGATGAACTTTCTTTAAACTTCCCAAGCAATGAAGCCAGCTTCTTTAGTTGTTCACCTCTTGAATCAATTGCATTATGAAATCTATGGCTTATACCTACTACTGATGTTTGAACAGAACCAAGATATCTTTTTGAAGTTGAATGTTTTGAAAGCGCAACGTGCTCAAGCTGCATTAAGCACAAAGAATGGAACAATCACTATTAACAAAAAGATGTAAAATGGAAAAAAAAAATGAACAAATACTAGGAAGAAAGCAAAATCAGGCAGGAAATGTTCTTCAAAAATGAAAGTTGGGTATAAGACTGTGAAATTGAAAAAAAAAATTTGCATATGTTTTGAAATTTATTATTTCAAGTTTACATTTGACATAAGAAAAAATATATAATTGATTAAAATAAGGATAAATAGGCTAAGAGAAAATTGGGAAAAAATTCCCTATCTTTTTTACCCTGATAAAATAAGAGAAAATATTTTTAAGTTAGACATGCATGACTCAATTTCATTTCTTTGTACATAATCAAATAAATTAAAATTAGCCTCTCTAATTAATAAAAACAATATGCACTCTAGCTTAGAGCATCATTTCAGGAGTATGCTAAAGTCGGCAATTCGAGCTCGAGCTCGAGCTTTATTCTACGACTTTGGGCACAAAATCAACATCATCTAAATCATGGTGGATATGTTGTGCTATATTGTGCTGGGGCGGAGTATGTTCTCTAATGACTTGATTTTGTACTTTCAAAGCTTGCATTTTGTCATTTAATTCTTGCATTAGAACTCAACAATCCTAGATAAGTATATATACCATTTTACACTGAAGATACAGTATGATATGCATTGTTATAACATAATAATTTGACCGTAACACTACTTAAAAATACACATTTAATCTTATATATCTTACAGGTTGGAAGAAATCAATTCCGGAAGAATTGGTATATAGTGCCTGCATTCCAGGTATGGAAGCAATTAGATAAGCAGCAGCGCCTCCAAAGTCATATCCGGCCAAATCATTGATCCAATGTGCTTGGCTAGGAACATCAGTGATAAGAGATGCTACAAAACCAACTAACTGAGCGGCAAAATCAGATTTCAGATCTTTGATTGTAGCAAAAAGAGGTGAATAATCAGGAGCATCTCTACGAGGAAAGTCTTGCCACCAAACTGTATTTGTGATATGATTCCACTGCCAGAGTAAAGCAAGTAAGTCCTGAATTTTCAGATGAACTAGAAGATGCAAAACCTTTATTTCTGTATTGGAATTGTATTTTTCCATGGAATATATCATCCAAAGAATCAAGAGAACAATATTTCTTTACCGGAAATGCCAATATCATGTAGAAAGCACATATGACAATGCTAACCAGCTAATAAAGAGCTGTAAGTGAAGTTGCACTCCATAGCAAATTTCATTTTTTCTACATATGATAAGAATATGATTTGTAAAATAACATTAATAAATAAGAATAACCAAAAAAAAAAAAACTCACTTGTTCCTTTACAAACGCTCCTCCCGCTTTAATCATTGATAATCATATTCATGATGGTTATCTCTGAAAGGAACTTCATTTTGTATTACTAATTCTGCTTTAAGGGAGAGGCTTCCTCATTTGGGAGTTTTATTTAAAGTATGACAAGTCATATTGGAAGTAAGGTTATGACAAGGATTAAGGAACTTTTCTTTTGGATTCTTTTGGCCATTGCCTGTAAGGGCACACAATGTTGCACTTACCAATAAGTGTTAACAAATTCTATCTTTGGTGCTGCACATAAGTTTTCTAAGATTGCAAATTTGACACTATTTAGTAAGTGGTTGATACACCACTTTTGTGAGAGTATTCTTTGAGGTTAAGGTTTCGTTTGCCGCAGCTTATTCTTCCTATTTATGTTCATAAAATTTATTTTCAAGCACAATTTCTATCATGTTTTCCCAATAACAATTATTCTGAGACAATTTTGGAAAAACATCAAAAAGTTATCATCCAAACATAATCTTCTTTTTGTTGGCTACTTTTGCTGCAACAAACACATTAAAAAGCTGTCTCAACTGAAGCCTAAGACTCCATAGACATTCAAATACTACTGTACCTAATAGAGTTGTGATATTCATTAGCTATTTGTAAGAAACTGCTCCAAAGACAATGGACGCCAAACTTAAATTGTTACTACTTATCCTCCACAAGCTAAAGCTTAAAACAAGTATGGGAGAATTAACACTTCGTCTGGAAGAAGATCATGAAAAAAGTTCGAATTTGGTACTCACTATGATTAAAATTGCATATAACAAGTAATAATAGGTTTACCGCAGTGGGTTCATTTCAATTTATTAGTAGTTAAGCCTGAGAAACCTGTCAATCTAGTCAAGTTAGCACATGAATCAAGGCCTAATAATCGTGCAATCATTTGTTCGGTTTAGGCATGATCTACATGAAAACTGTTTATTGTTGTGAACTACAATTTATAAAAATGCTGTGAATTTAAATAGGGCGGTATCAGGAACATGAGGAAGATATGTAGATCATTGACGTACAAATTTACTCAACACCTAAGGGAACTCTTATAATCCTGGCTACAACGATATCCACTCTTCTGAGAAACTGGATTCAATGCATCGTTCAATTTGGCTACTTTGATTTCACGCCACAAGAAAACAAATTTCATGAGCATTCCTTTATTTCCAAGCCTTATCATTAAAACCTGCATCGCATTTGCTAAAGCTTTATTGACAGCTGTAGGAGCTACAGCTCATGGAAATCCTTTTATGAGAAGAACTATAGATGGAAGTTTTCAAAATGGGTTGATAGGGTAGACCTTCATTTGACAACTAGTTAGTCGTTAGTGAAGAAGCTTCAAAAACGCAATATCAGGTGCTCAAGAAGTCCTGGTAGAGTCATTCGTCCAGTCAATCTTTAGTGAGGTATTTTGTACATTTTCTTTAAACTAAATATTCTGAGCATGCTACTAGTGCTAAGGTTTAACAGAAAATTCATAAATTTAAATCGCATGGTAAAAACTATATGTTGTAGGCTTCAACAGTGTATATCACGCATTCAACTGAGAATGAATCATACATTCCATTTAGAAAACGTATGCGTTCTACCATGAATGTGCAATACCATCATACAAACCGTTACCAAGTAAATTCACATATAAAATGCTACAGAACCTAATTATAGTTTGGCAGTTAAAGTTATGCACAAGGACTTGCTACAGGTACCCTACTTCTAAATATGGGTTTATTGCCCATTGTGTGTCAATCATACCTTTCATTCTTCACAATTTTGAAACCATTTGGCCAAATATTTTAAGACCTTTGCCAACATTTCAAGGCTATCAAAAAGAGTAAGCATGCCCAAGCTGAATATGTAATTTCTTTATTACTTGTGTTATAATCGGTTATTAAATTGATTTCTTAGGTTTGACAACTCCAAATAGTTGGAATAAAGCTAATGATGATGATTTTTTAAATGAGTACATAAAAAAAAAAACTAGTGGGATAGTGCCGCATAGATTAAGTTGCTTTACTTCTTTTTATTGATCTATCTTCTAAAAAGAGAATAGTGTTCTATAATTTATTCTCAATTTGGATTTTTTTCCCACATGCACACAAACATACGCCCTGCACATGCAAGACCTTGAACCCAATACCTCTTGATTGAAAGACAAAGCTCTCAACTACTAAGCCCTGATTCCCAATTTGGATATGTGATTGATAATTGCAAAAACAACACAACTTGAGATCATGAACAAACAACAAAAATTATAAGGAAAAAAGAACCCAACCACTTGTGATCCTACATTTCTAAGCTTATGGCTTCTTTGTTAGTTCAAGGCATGTTAACAAGGGATGCATTGGGGTTGCAGAAGGTACTTTAAGAATTAATTTTGAAATCCTTCCCAACTTAAAACCTACACAACGAGAATAAAAGATGTGGTGCATGCTGGGATAAGTAACAATATACTATACACAGTGAAATGTAAATGACTAAATCAAACTAACCAAAGGTTAATATGATATGCATGAATGTGGGAGACAGGTAATCAAGAAAAAATGAATGTAGTAAATATACACTATCACACAAGCTATCTATGAAACTTAAAATTAGTGCCCACAAGAAAATGATATGATGGTAATATAAAAAATGTCTAAGCTTAAGAGAGTAAAACTTTTTAAGTACAAAGATATGTTACTACTCTAGCATAGAGAGCATCAAATATATGGATTACCACAGAAATTTGAAAACATATAAAATAAGAATGTGCAATAAGTAGAGATAAGCTATGAAGCAGTTCATTCACAAGGACATTGATGAGGTTTGAAACCCAACTATCCTACATCTATTCTTAAACACCCCTTGCTTAGGATTCCAATGCTTAATCACTCTTTTGCCCACAAGACGGGAGAAACTGTTATGCCTTATTTCATAGGGGAAGAGCACCCTCCTTGATTACGGATAAGGGCGCCTCCTTTAGATCCATGCTTAGTAATATTATGAGAAACATCTTTCAAAATGCTCAAATGCTTTGGTGCTGTCTAAGGCTACCACCATTAAATACAATGACTATAAATCTCTTAAACTGAATTATTGCTATTAAAGTAAAGTAATATACAAAAAAAAAAAAAAACTAAGGATATCTTTGGGATCGCTTTTTATTTTCTATTTCTGTTTTTATTTTTAATCTATTTTACTTTTGTTTTATTTTCTATTTTAAGTTTTTAGAAAACTAGTTTGGTACTATTATGATTTATATGTTTTTAGAAACAAAAATACAAAATATGTTTGGTTGGGTATTTTTTTTAAAAGAAAAAATTATACTTTTTATAAAAGAGTTGGGTGTACATGTGCTCCAGTATTAAGCTCTACCGCCCATGACATATACGACGTCTTCCCTGCTCCACGCAACATGAAACATTACCTGTAGGCGGGTAGGTGGCAGCGGTGGGCTGTGGCGGGCTGCGGGCGG
>NW_018165626.1:254486-263524 GCF_001263595.1 Phalaenopsis equestris | reverse complement strand
GGTTGCGCGGCGCTTGGCGACGGCCAGCAGGGGTGGACGGGGCAGGCGGCTGCGGGACTCGTTGTTTTCGGTGTTTTAAAAACAGACAAAAACAAGTTTTTTTCTATTTTAAGTTCTTTAAAAATAGAAGTGTTCCTCTAAAAAGTAAAGAATAGAAATAAAATAAAAAAACTGATAAACAAACACTTCTTTTTTGTTTACTTCTTTTTTTTTTTCAAAAATAAAAACAAAATTGATCCCAAACAACCCCTAAGCAATAGAAAGAAAATAGTTTCTCAAATACGGAGCAAAGGACCTTCAAGGAAGAATGAATGCTTGAAGCTTTTTCCAAAGATTTTATCCTGAAGCTCTAATTTTGTATATATCTTTTATATGAAAATACAAGTGCAATAATCATCATATGAAAGTAAATATTAAAAAGTATTTATATAGTATAAGTGTTAATGAACAGCTTAAAGAAACTTTCTCATATAACTAATATTGATATAAATCAATTCTATAAAGGCAAAAAGAAACTAATCGTTACTAAACAAGATAGGTTAACAGAAAGGTGGAAAAGTTTCACGACAAGCAGCAAACACCTTAATGGAAACCCATTAGGACTTTGTGTTGGACCCTGAATAAATAGAGCTTCATCAAAAATCTCATTCAATTGTGGCTTAGTGTAGGGGTGTAAACAAGTAGAGTCTAGTCGAGCTCGAGCAACCCTCAGCTTGAGCTTAATTAATTTTATAGAGCTCGAACTTAATTCTACAAGTTCGACGCGGCTTGCGAGCCGGCTTGTTTATTATAAAAGAGAGAAAATGATATTACTTTAAGTTAGATTTATAATAAGTTGCTAAGTACAATGAACAATTATGAGATAAATAATAAGAAATCATCTAACATACAATGCCAAATATTATTTTCCTAAATATTTTTAATACCTTAATGATAAAATCTTAAAATTTTTATATCAATATTTTTTCAAACGAGCCGGCTCACGAGCTAACGAGTCGAGTCGAGTCTAGCTTAAGCTAGGTTTGGTAGCTCACCGAGCTCAATTCACGAGCCACTTGTCAAGCCAAGCTCAAGCTAACTGCTTAGTTTAGGTGTTAGATATGTAAATACATAAAAATTGTGTTGCATGTAAGTAAATGCCCCTTAAAAATAATTATTTCAACTTATAGTAGAGCTGACTGCGAAGAAAGCAAAGTATCCTATGTCAAATTAATCAGAACTTATTTGTATAACAGCGTGCTAATAAAGCACTAATACTTGAAAATATTTTATAATAAGATTCCTGGTGCAATTAGCAAATACTGTATTATAAATAATCCTTTTATAATTTAACTATCATTTTTATCGTCATTGAGATGATTTAGGATAAACACACATTTTGGAACCTTCATTTACACATTTACAGTGTACTGATCCACCACCTTGAGTTCATCTTTAAGCTGCAAAATGCAAGAATTTCAAGCAAGCCTAGAAAAAAAAACATCACTAGGTCATTAACATGGTTTAGCTAATACATATATAGCATGTGTGACACTTAAAAAACCATCAGAAAATGTTAAACAAGATTCATTATCGTCAAATAGCTAATGAGCCGGGCGAAAGTCGGATGGGATCATGGGGTCAACATTTTTCACCCTTATAATTCTAGAATTGTCATCACTTGCCTTTATAGTAGATTGCAATTGGATTGGATTATCCATTGCCATCACAATTATGTGCAAGTTACATTTAAAATCTTAATACGTCATAGACAAAGCCCAAAAATTTTGTTTCATGTTATAATATATTATTTCAATGTCATATGAACCATAAAGCCTCCAGATTTATATTGTATTTAAACACGAGCCATGAAACATCCAACTCGAGCTTTTAAATGGCTACATTTGCCATTTGAATTCTATCTCCAATTTCATTTTAGATAGTTTTCAGTCTATTCTTTTGTACAAATGCACACATGATAAACAGTGGTAAAAAGAAGACAAGTTTACACTTCAAATGCTTGCTACGGATGGGTGCATGAGAGGCCATTATAACGGACAAAGATAAATATAGTTTATTAAACGAAGCTAATATTTCTACTAGTTATTCAAAACCTTGAAAAATCACACCTAAGTTGAAGTTTTACTTCATTTTTAAACTCTTCTTTCTTCAATTCTCCGTCAGCTTGTTCAAACTTGGCTCCAAATCTTAATATTATTACCATAACAAAAATCGTAGCAATGACAGAAGAAATCGTGACCCAGAAAAATAGGTTACAATAATGAATATCACCAGGCAAGGTGCTCAAACTGAGAGATCAGCGTATCAACCGTGTAGATTAACTTCAAATGAAATTAAAGAATTCAAAATTATATAAAACAGGGAGCCACCTGTTTAGAAACCAAGTTGGCTGATGTAACAATGACACGAACACTGTCTTCCCTCTGCAAAACAATCAGTTTAGGATGATGGCATGCCACACCTTTTTTACTACGGTCTTTACCAAATGCTATCTCATCAGGAAATAGAGGATACCTAAGAATACAAGAAACAATGGATCAAAATCAGCAATAGTCGGAACTAATCATAGATTATACATTAAGATTGATCAAAATCTTTAAATGAAGGTCAATATTAGTAAATGTAAAGAACTTCACTATAAATCTGGATACCTACACCAACAATAAATTTGGATAGTCTGAAAAAGGAGCTGTTGTCCTGTCATGGCAGCTAGAACTCCAGCACTTTTCAGCACTATGAAAAGCAATTGTTACGGGTAGATGCTTGGGTATTTGACAGCACGACAGAAACCTGTAAAACTCATCTTTGGCCCACTAACGTTTAGAAAACACACTTTAGGTGATATATCCAAATAACTATCGTAGGTCACCTACCAAGAAACATCGCAAGTAAAAGTTGCAATAAAAACTTGAACAAGGCTTTCAACAGGATCAAAAAGCTCCATTAAAGTAACTTCAGTATGCTGATATGAAGTGTCATTAGCCAAAAAATTCAGTCTATTCAAAAAGAAAGTCTGGCCATTGGACAAACTGCCGCCAATGTCCATTCCTCGCTGTAGACTGGAAGGTCCAGTTTCTGCTTTCTCGGCATCATTTACTGCTAAATTATTTTCATCAGTGACGTGTGGAGTATTATTAGCTGTTTCATTATTCCGTTTGGACTGATCCTGTGAACCCAAATTCCGAAATGATGCAGCTGAGCCATAATCTCTAACTCCAAGTACCGAGCTAATCGTTCCAACATTCACCTCTAGAGAACAGCGAATATAACTTATAGGATCGCCGCTTCTTAGAATCCGTTGGCATAGGTTTTGAAGGTGATCTGCTCTGGTTACGGATTGTCCACTAACATCTAAGGTTCCGGCAAAATCTGAGAGAATAATGCGCTCCACCACGAACCCGTACTTCGTCACACAACGAGCGGCCGATCTTAATCTGCCACAGCTAAATACAACCTCGTCTCCCTCTGACAACTCTGCAACTGCGCCTCCGTGGAGTTTTCTCCGATTTACGAATATGCCATTCAGAGAAACCCTACAGCCTAAGTCCTGGCATTCGGACCGGAGCCTCCGCCTTATCTCTCGGAGATCAGAATCGCGGGAAAGAAAGAACCCGTCTACCAATCTAAGCCTTCTTTCAACACCGTCAAGGAAGATCTGACAATGACGCCGGCTGATACAACTGTGATCGAATACTATTTGGCAATGCCTTCTCTTCCGTCCGATGGTGTAAAGGCGGTCCGACCTAAGGCATATCAGCTGCTGTTGTTGTCTTTCGCCAGTGCCACCGCTAAGGAGGCGGAGGTAGAAGAAACCCAATTTTGAGATAGGAATCGTCTGCTTCGTGGATGAGGACAGTAAGAATCTAGATTGCTCCTCTGCGCGCGAGCAGAAGTTGATTGGTTTCTCCATGGCGAAGAAGGAGAACGATGAATGGTAGAAACAATGAACAAATTAATAGTAAAAATCAAAAGAGCAATCGGACGAATCAACTTGATTGCAGAAATCAAAATATCAGCGGCTATCATTGGAAAGAATTAAGTCAATAAACACATGAATCGAAAGAGAATGAACAAATGATCACTATTATTAGAAAAACTTGGATTAATTGAAGAAGGGGAAGAGCGAGGAGGAGCAAATGGGCAGGCACGGGCAAGGGATCACGGCCTGCAGCCAATTTTGCCGAATGTTATATCGCAATAACCGTGAAATTTTATCACTTCAAATGGAGGTGAACGGAGACGCGACATTTGAAGGTCGTTCAATAACTTCTTCAGCTTAGATATCTAAGAGGCTGGTGCGGGTACTCTGATTGTTGGAGTTTTAAAATAATTGTGGTGCAGTTTTTTTTATCATTATGTCTTGTAATTATTTTAGTCATATATTTCATATTCAGAAGTTAAAATTTAAACATCTCATATAATACTGAGTATTAAGTATGCTACAAAAAAAGGAAAAAAAACCTATCAAAATTACAATTAGTGCTATAATAATATTAATTTTATAATAATGACGCACGTCCCGAGTAAGAGAGATTATTGCATCCGGACACCGGACGTAATTTTATGTCCGATGCCCAATTAAAACTGGCCACGTGAAAGTGTGGGTCCCATTGAAATACATGTTTTTTATTATTTTTTTAAACAGTGGGACCCGCCCTAACACGTGTATTTTGAAGTGGACACCGGACTCAAATTTGATTCCGGAGACGAAATAATTTTTTCACGAGCCACGCCATCCTCTGGAGATGCTTTACAGCCTCGATCACTGTCGGTAGTGGAATCTGTCGGACTGTCTGCCCACCAAAAGACTCACACTTCTCTGGATGGTCTGCCCAGCGTGAGCACCTTTAGAACTTTCTCCCGCAGCTATGCATCTGAAGTGACGTAAGTAGGGAAGTTTAAACTCAGCAGTAGCAGAGCAATCGTCGGGAGGTCCCTGAAATCCTGAAACTCATCTTTCCAGAATGCTACAATAAACAATTCATTAGTTATAACACAAGTTGAAATTGCTAGAAAAAGTAATAAATTTTAGTTTTAAGCAAGCGTGAGATCTCAAAGAACTCAGTATACAAACCAATGAATCTGTCACTACAAGAAGACAATGAACATTGAAAAAAAAAGGTTCTTGGTTGCATTTAACCCACATAAAATCAAGCTCGCATGTGTCACATATGCATATTGCCAAAAAAGACTATCCATAAAATCCCCAAAAGCGATATCACTGAAAAAAATATAGAAATTTGGTTGTCTTCATTAAAAATTCACATATAACACCAACCTATAGTGGTTAAAATGTCATCCAAAATAACTCATAAGGTCAGAAGTCTTATCATGAACCTCTCAAACCATCCTAAATAAAAAACAAATGAAATGCAAATAAAAAAAAACCTACGAATAACATGAAAAGCTCAGACAATCAATCCCAAATATACTAGAAATGGAAATAAAGGGAAATTGTACAAAATGATCAAGTAGAATTTGATAAAGGAGCAAGCAATTACTGTTTTGTGTGGATGAGAGGTCTCGGAAAACTCAGTACACCACCCAACCAATCTGTCACTACAAGAACATATCAAACCTTGTATAAAAAAGGTTCTTGGTTGCCTTTAACTCACGTAATAGAAAAACTCATGACAGTCACATATGCATATCACAAAAAAAGGTCTTCTAAAAGTACCTCAGAAACTGTATTACAACAAAAAGAATAAAGAAACGTAGTTGCCTTCATTACGATTTTACATGTGACACCAACCAACAACGACTAACAGATCATTCGAAAAACCCATAAGGTCAAACGTTTCATTATCAACCTCTCAAACCCACAAAAAAAAAACGAATAAAATGCAAAAGGCTTAAACAATCATTATGAAATATACAAGGAAATAAAAATAAATAGTAACCAAAAAAATTACAAATATTACTGAATAAAGTACAAATAATAAAACAATAAATAGTCAAATCACCCTTTTACAATCGTATTAGTAATTTGTTCCCTCAACTCCGCTATCTAGCTTGCACCTTTCCCTTCTACAGTACAAGTGATGGAAGTGTCAATCTCATGTTGTGGCAAAGAATTCCCAAGAAGGTACTCAAATGCTTCAGTAGGTGCATGTTTTTTATCCTCGTTTGCCCGACAGAAGCTGATTTCGTTACTAGAAGGATAACACCAAATGTAATTGTGGAGCACCATCGTAGCAATCAAAATCTGAACTTGTTTGGGAAACAAATAAGATGACATATCGTGCATTATAACTCATTTCTTCTTCCAAATGATGAAAGTCTTCTCAATAACACCACGTAACTAGGAATATCTATTATTGAACATTTCTTTTCTACCTCGGGTTACATTGCTTGCTCGCTCAAAGTTTGGTATGAGATATCTCATATCGGGATAAAGCTTGAGATACCCTCGCTCAAAGTCTAGTATGTAATTCATTTGATCTGCGACCCACTTGAATATGTTATCACTCAGCTGGAGCATTCTTATCAAATTCTTAAATGGGAAGTGGAGCTAAGTGAGTTCGATATTTCATACGTCCCTAGAGCGCGATTCAGGTTTAGGCAATAGTGTTCTTGGAGGTTTTTTTTCTTAACAATGTGAACCGTGCAAAGGGACCTATATTGATACCCAGACTTGGGTCCTACACATTGATGGACTTCTAGCCATACATGAGCAGGGAATGGACTCGCTCTAAGTTGTCTGAGAGGAGAGCAACATTGTCACTCATTTGTAATAGAGTTTGAAGTCATGAAAAATCGGGCAGAGTATGAGGCCTTAATCTCTGGTCTGCATATTTTTTACTAAATGGGAGCCTCACATCTATATGTGAGTTCAGAGTCATGCAAATAGTGAACCAGGTGAATGAAGAATTCAAGGGCAGAGATGAAAAACTGGCTAAGTAGCTCAACAAAGCTAATATAGAGATCTTAAAGTTTATCAACTTCAAAATCAAGCACATTATCAGAGAGAACAATCAAGTGGCTGATCTCTTATCCAACTGCATTCGCTTGGGAAGGGGATACCTCAGAGACTAATCTGACTGACTTTTGAAGAGCCTAAAGAGATGGACGTAGAAACTAAAAAGGTAAACAACTACGTCCACCACTTGGAGACAACAAAGATTGTTGAGAAAGTTAGTGGCACAAGGAGATTCAAATACAAAATCTCCTATCCAACTACATTCGCTTGGGAAGGAGATACTTCAGAGACTAATCAGACTGACTTTTGAAGAACCTAAAGCGATGGACGTAAAAACTAAAATGGTAAACAACTACATCCACTACTTGAAGACAACAAAGATTTTTGAGAAAGTTAGTGGCACAAGGAAATCAAAATACAAAATCTCCTATCCAACTGCATTCGCTTGGGAAGGGGACACCTCAGAGACTAATCTGACTGACTTTTGAAGAACATAATGCGATGGACTTAAAAATTAAAAGGGTAAACAACTACGTCCACTACTTGGAGACACCAAAGATTGTTGAGAAAGTTAGTGGCACAAGGAGATTCAAATACAAAGTGGTTCAATACCTCCTGGGGGGGGGGGGAGGGAGCTTTTTCAAAAGTTTGTCACTTCCCTTTATTTCGGGTACATGATGGAGAATGAGGCAAAGGACATCCTCCAAGAAATATACTGTGTAGAATGCGAGTTACTCTGGAATAAAAACCCTTGCTTACAAAGTCCAACAATAAAGATACTTCTAGCTTACACTTTTGAAAGATGCAGCAGAATTCTCTTAGAGATGCAAACAGCGTCAGAAGTATGCACTATTTCGACACAAGCCACATAAACTACAAACAATAGTCAACTCATTGCCCTTTCAGTGTAAGGGGCCTCGATAACCTTGGGTATTTTCACCATCAAAGGGTCAATGTAAGTTCCTCCTAATTGACACATATTACTTTTCAAAGTGTATCAAGGTGAATTCGCTCACAAGGATTACAACAAAAGTCATTTAGAAATTCAACTAGATGGACTTTTTCATAAATTTTGGAGTTATGAATTTCAAGATATAAAAGTTCTTGTATGGAATTTACAAATGAAATGAATAAATTGTATAATTATGAATCTACCAATGACTTTTTTTATAAACAATCCACGTAAGTGCGTGGATCAAAAAGTTTCTCTTAGCTTCTTCTTTCCCAAACTATGAGAGTTTAAAGAAAAAACGAGGGAGGGAAGAAAGAAGAGAGAGTATTTGGAGGTCATGGATCGATTTTCCTGTGATGGTCTAGTTTAAAAAATTAACCAACTGAAGTAGGCTATCGTTGCCTTACCTCTGATTTCAACAATTTTTCTTTTTTTTTGTTTTTTTTTTTAACTTTTAGTTGTTCAAAACTTGTAAAATTGATGTGTTGGCATCAATTTTTGATGTCTTGAGTGCAGGGTATCCACCTGTATGACTCGGGATAGTCTACATTCTGACCGTAACATCTGATTGTTCAGGCACCCACCCGGGACCTTTCGGCGCGTGTTGAGGGTTCTACTAGGCTATGAATTTTTCTTAGGTGAAGGCCGGTAGGCATTTGGCATGTCAGACGACTCTGATCGGGCCAACAAATATTATGTGATGCGTTGCGCACAATTTTGGCTTGAATTGACCTGATTGGTTGACGAAGTGGTTCAGATGACCCTGGATGATGAAATGGACCCCGCTAGTGTGTCCAGAATGTTATGTAAATTACACTTACAGAGGATGTCCACTTCGCTACGGCTTCGCGGGCATGGTAAAAATGTGTGAATTATCGTTTTGGGCACGATAGTCAAAAAAGTGGCCCAAACGACCTCGAACGACAAAACGAACTGCGCCAACGCGCCCGGAACGTCGATTTTAGCCAGAAAAGACATTCATTTCACCGTGAAGATGTGTACGAGTGAAAAATACGTGAACGATAATTATAATAATTATTATTATTATATAATATATTATATTATACATAATATTATATATATATATATATATATATAAACTTACGCTACCTCCCCTCTCTCTCCCTGATTGCACGCGACACCGTCATCACGGCCCTTCTCCCCAAC
>NW_018165626.1:246132-252711 GCF_001263595.1 Phalaenopsis equestris | reverse complement strand
TCGCCTTTGCTTCCGGAGGACGTCCACTTTGCTACGGCTTCGCGGGCGGGGTTAAAATGTCTGAATTATCGTTTTGGGCACGATAGTCAAAAAAGTGGCCCAAACGACCTCGAACGACAAAACGAACTGCGCCAACGCGCCCGGAACGTCGATTTTAGCCAGAAAAGACATTCATTTCACCGTGAAGATGTGTACGAGTGAAAAATACGTGAACGATAATTATAATAATTATTATTATTATATAATATATTATATTATACATAATATTATATATATATATATATATATATAAACTTACGCTACCTCCCCTCTCTCTCCCTGATTGCACGCGACACTGTCATCACGGCCCTTCTCGCGAACCCTAGACCTCGAGCCGGCCGACCTCTCCGCTCCTCGCACTCTGCCGGCGCTCCTCGCTGGCAAACGTCGGCGCTGCCTCCTCCTCACTGTGGTAAGTCCGCCCGGCCTGATGAGGGTTTCTCACGACGCCGAGCTCCTTATTGTCGCACCCTCCTCCTCCTCTGACTACAGTGATTAGATCCAGTGCTGATACCCTCCTCTCCGACCGTCTGTGCCTCCAACCTGCCAGATCTGTGGCATCCTCCTCCGCTGGAGCTCCTCCCTAGCAGGTTTATTCCCCCTTTTGGCCGGCCACCTTGGGCTTCCCTCTTTCTCCTAGACTGGATGTCTTCCTCCTTGTTGGCCTTGTGATTCACCAGTGTCGATTTACGCTGGAGAAAATCAGCGAGGAGAAAGTCAGATTTTGGGCTCTCCTCTCTTTCGCTTTCGGTGCACATTGCCGACGAGTTAACTCCTTCACCTCGCTGTCTTACCTTCCCGATGGCTGGACACTTCGCCGGAGCATCTCGATGTCACTGGGCAGTGACGTTACCGCTGCTTGAAGAGACGTGGGTGTCTTCTCCATTGCAAGGAAAACTTCCCCTCTTGCACCGTCGTCGAGCGACCCTTCTCAAAGGTATAGTTTTGTTATATTTTTTTATATCAAAATTATTATTTTTTGAGTACTTTGCATATCTCACTGACTCCAACCCTCATTGGGTCTTTTTGTTGTTCTTTGCACATTTTATGAGGCACACTGGAGCATGGATCGGATGCTAGCAAGCTTGGAGCAAGCAAAGAAAATGCCTCTGCAACAATCACGATGGTGAGATCCCCTACCTCCTAGCCAACCTTAGGAATATTGAAGTCTAGGTGTGTGAGTTTGATCGCTCACACGGGATGCGTGCGCCGGCGTAGGTCGGCATGATGACGTGCCTGCGTGATGGATCGTTGGTTTTCCTAGAGCCAGCTTTTAGGTTAGGACTTTTTGTGCATGACCAAACACCCCCCGTAAAGTTGAGTGTCTCCCCTCTTATTGTGAGCCTTAGCGCAAGTCCCGATGGGTCGGAGTCCCTCACTCCCATTGCTTTGGGTTCCCCAGCTTTACTTGGACGAGCTGGGAGGTCAGACTTGGCAAAGCGAGAGTAGCTTTGTAGTTGACTCGTTTTGCAAAGTCTGGAGGAGTTCACAAAATAAAAAAAACTTTGTAGCTATCCTATTTCGAGACATCGTGGAGAGTTTCCCCCTCGGAGATCTGGGGAAAAACTCCCCACTTTTCCTCACCAAAGTAAGAGGTGACGATGCCGCACATCTAAGGGTCTAAACCTTAGGTCTCCTAGGTGAGGTCGCTAGCACGAGTCCGGTTTACTACATGCATATTGTTTTGCTGCATATTACATTTTTTCTTGGTGCATGTTGCATTTCATTTTGCTTCGACCAGCCGCTCTGGCCCGATGAGCCTCTCACTTTGCTCTGATCGGCCGCTCTGGCCCGACGAGCATCTCACTTCGCTCTGATCGGCCTCCCTGACCAGACGAGCATCTTACTTTGCACCGACCGGCCACCCCGGCCCAACGAACATTTCACTTCGCTCTGATAGGCCACTCTGACCCGGTCGACCAATCACTTTTGTTCGACCGACCACCACGGTTCAATCAACCGATCACTTCCATATTTGTTTGCTTTTACATTATATCGCATGCTTGCCTTCTTGCATGTTGCATCTTATATTTGTTAGCTTTCATGATCATTATCATTTGCTTGTGTTGCACTTCTTTGGGCCACTGCCACCATGGCATACTGCCGCCTCGACACACCTTCCTCGAGTCGTTGCTGCCACGACACGCCCATCCCTTTCGGTCACTACTGCCTCGGCACACCTTCCTCGGGCCGCCGCTGCCACGACACGTCCTTCCCTTTCGGTCATTGCCGCCTTGACACATCTTCTTCGGGCCGCTGCCTCCACGGCATGCCTTAGCCACTGCCGCTACGACACCCCCATTGGCTCGGGCCGCTGCCTACATAGTATGCCCATCTTCTCCTGAGTCACTGCCCCACGGTACACTCTACACTTCTATCACATGGTTTTCATGATTGTGTGCATTTGCATTTGCATGTTTTCATGGGTAGCGAGCTAGTCTTGTTAGGAGAGCGACCCCGTGTCGGTCACGATGCCTTAACAACGAACATTGCTTGTTGGGTTGATCCCGGTGAGCAATGCGAGTTAAGTCATCAAAATTGACACAAGATTGACTGTGCTAAAGATATAATAGATCTAACTCATGTCATCACTCTTTGTGACACCCTTTATATCATTTATATTTTTAAGATGGGGTCGGTGTGGCGACACTGTCAAAGTCATACTATACCAAGATTTGCCCCGCACTTAGATATTAGGTTGACACATTTCTCGTTATATTGTGTGCTAGGCTAGAATTTAGGTTGCGATGTAGTCTTTTCGATGCCTGACTATTGTTCTCTATTAGATTAATTGCCTTAGCCAGGTATCTTTCTTTCGCATTGTGCTTGTGGTGTGACTACATGTTGCATATGTATGGTAGTGTGTTAGGACGCTTTTCTGCAAGGATCCATGCCTATTTATATGCACACGCACATGTACCACTATTAAGGGAGTATGTGACGATTTCTGACCCTTCTGCTTGCAGATGCTATTTAGCTCACAACTTTTAAGGCAATGCTCAGAATACATTATTTGCATGTGAGCTTTCCCGCTGACACTTATTTTCATGCAGGATTGAGTCTTTTTCTTTTCTTTATGTCCTTTTAGGGACTAGGAGAGTCTTGTAGAAGAAATAAGATACGGGCACGGGTTCTGAGGTGTTTGGCGCGAAAATCATGTGGAGGGGACCAGTAGCAGATGCTCGTGCACCGTATCTTAATTCTGCATTTTTATATTGATGTATAGAATTAGGACTGGGCATGTATATACGGAGTTCGACCGCATTTTTTTTCTATAAAATGTTGCTGACCAAGCGGCATTGGCCTGTTTTATTATTTTAATTTGATTTGCTTTGCTTTTTGCATCATATTGTATGTTTGCAATTGCGTGTGCTTTTCTTATTTTTTTATGTGGTTTATTTGAGATTTCACGATATAATCTAGGCTCATTAAGGACCTTAAAATGATAATTTTCTACAAAATCTAAATAAAATATTCAAGATAATTAAAATTTAGGTTTAAAATATTCACAATTTAAAAACTGCAACATTTACTTTCTTGCATATATTAATAGAGCCTCCACAAAACTTAAGGATCGCTTTAGCTAACTGCATTCATATTTGCATATCCCGAGGAGGAGCCCTCATGCTTCTTCAATCTGACTGGCCCATCATACCTTTTATAGTGGTTGTCTAGTGCGTCTAGGATGTTAGAAGACCCCCCGACCTAAACGTGGTATATGTCCTTTTGTTTGGAGCGTTTCCAACTTTGTAGCTGAACCTCCGCTTCTCTTCTTTCCTGAGGCATCATTGCCACTTCGGCAGGTATAAGTCCCACTCTTGTAGCTCCAGCTTATAGTCATATGATAGAGTTTTCTTCAATTGACCTTAGGGCTACTAAGGTTCCCGTGGATGACGCAATTCACATATTGCTGACCGGGAACCTCAAGACGTGTTGGGTCGACTTTCTTCATGACCAGGTAGATTTAAGGTCCTAGTAGCTGTGGATGACGGGTCCGTGGTACCCCGACCCAGTTACCTTTACCTTTTAGGCTCACTCTACCTTCCTCTTGTTGAGCACCTTTGAGCCCTGTCGCTCATTGACTTCGTTGATATCATCTTGACGGCCTGATGCCGATGAGCTGCCGCCCATTTGGGATACGATGATTTGTCCTCCGCCCTTTGGCATGGACGTGCTTTGATGTGTTGGGATATCCTCATCAAGATGATTTAGGTTATTTTTTGGGCTCCGCATGCCGATGAGCCGCTACCCATTTGGGATGTGAGAGACTCACGCTCTGCCTGATGGCTTAACGCGAGCTTTGAAGTATCGAGATTGTTCCCACACGGAATAACCATCCTTTGAGTACCTATGGCCCCAGGTTCACAATAATCCAAGCGAAACTCTTTTGATCGAGTGTATTCTTGGGTACCCCAAAGATGTAATTAACCAAGTAGGATACGTCCCCTTGGAGTGCTTTTGACCCCAGAACAGGCACCTACACCTGAATCTCTAGTTATGGGTAGTCTATGTAGATATTTTTTCGCGAATATTGGTTTAAGGTGCTTTCGCCCGATCTTGTTTGGGCGAACACTCTTAAGCTATCTTTGCGATGTTTACCGCATGCAGACTCTCCACGTTTTGTATTTTTTGTTGTTTGTCGTTTTGTCGTATGTCCCTTCTTATTCGGTTTCGCTCCTCTTCAAATCACTGATCTGATTCGGGAGGGAGATTTATTTGAATGAGGGAAGTATACGATGATCAACAGGTTGGTGATCCTTCTAAAATAAAAGAGAGAAAAACATACGAAAACATGATGATATCTTTGTATTTTGAAAATCTTCATCATGTAACTTTTAATATATTATTGTCCTAGCTTTTCTTCACATTTTGAAAAATGAATTTTGTATTTTTATCATTTTTTTTTGTTTTACGTAAAAGTCCTAATTTGTGTGCTATACAATTTTTTATAAAAAATATAATTAAAATTATGTAAATTATGAAATATCAACACAAAGATTATTACATGCATGCTTAATATGCAAATTTATATTTTAATTGGTGCATATAGATTGGTCATATTATTACATAATATGGATCTCCCCATTTTGTCTTACATGTATGTTTTACACATACACTGTGATGTCAAATATATTATGATTGCTTGAAAATGCTATGATATTTTGGAATGAGTGTACACAAGAAATGTTGTCTACTACGATTCAAGTTGGCAGAGATATGTTACTCTACAAAGGAGGGTAGGCTGACTGTTTTTTCATTAAATGGGTTAGTAGTATAAATCTGATAAATATTGGAAGTTATAAGTGGTGAATATATTATGATATGAGTGTTGACGGGCTAGGGGTGACAGCTGTCATGTATTATACCAGCTGATTGTTCTAATAGTTTTTATTGATATGATATGATATGATAGATAATGTACCCATTTTACTATGATTGGTACAAGAAAAACACCATATGATTAGCCCGATCATCTAACTTGTATAATATATGTGGATGATAGTTGTGTTTGATGATGTGCATTTCTTTACATTGCTACTTTTGTGATTTGATATAATATTATGGCAACATGCTTATAGTATACATATACATGTTTAGTGATATTCAAACTTATTTGGTATACATGACATGATTATGATGCAATCAAGCATATTACTCTATTTTCATGCATTGATTTTAATTGTAAGTTTTGTGTAACTTATTGAGATGTGGTTGCTCACACTTACTACTTTTAGATGTTTACAGGGAAGGGTAAGAATCCAATGGAGTAAGTTGATAATACTTACTGATAGAGGTGACCAAAGAAAAATATGTTGAGATTTTCATACATATTTTATACTATTATTAATAATATTGCACTTTAAATAAGGGTATTTTTGATGTTTTGTTGCAGATATGTTGAATTATGATCACTTTAAATATTAATAATATTGCACTTTAAATAAGGGTATTTTTGATGTTTTGTTGCAGATATGTTGAATTATGATCATTGGATAAAAAAATGCAAAAAAGAGCGAATTTGTAGCGAAAATGATCAAAATATGAAGATTTGAACTAAGGCGCCGACGACGGGTTTTCCCGAGAGTTCAGAATTAAATATTCTAGATGGCCGCAGAAGGCGCCCTCACGGCCGCCGACGGCGAGATCAACGGTTATCTCAACAGGTGCATTAAATGTGGACGATTTTTTAGGGGATGCTTAGGAAACTCTTGGGAAAACTCTTCTACAACTTTAAGAGAAACTTTTGGCTAAAAATTAAGGAGTTGGGGGAGGAAGTTGAAGAGAGTGTAGAGAGAGTGTAGAGAGTACGAGAGTTTAATTTAGGGTTAGATTGTGAGGAATTCTTTGAGAGATTGTAAGAGTGGAGAGAAAGTGAGAGATTTCTTCCTCCTTGCCGCTTCGAAAAAGAATTCTGTGTACTGTAAGGAAAGGAAGAGATTCAGAGGAACTTCAAGGAGTTTGCTTGGGGAGGAATTAGAGATAAGTGGTATTTACTTATTGTAGTTTGTATGACTTTGCTTTTATATATAAATTCCAAGT
>NW_018165626.1:239212-246028 GCF_001263595.1 Phalaenopsis equestris | reverse complement strand
TTGAGTTTTACAACTAAAGTGAATATTACATTCAAGATTTAGGGAGGTCAAAGTCCTTGAAAGTTAGGTGCAAATAAATAGGGAAATAGAAATTATCAGGCGTAGAATTAGAGATTTTAGAGTGACAGACTAAAATCCTCAATTCAGTCTTATCGTTTGGGTGCTGAAGTGTAGATGTTAGCCCTTAGGCGAGGGGAACGTGAGAGCTCCGATGTGAGAGCCGGTACCTCCCAGCCTAGCCGCAGATTTAGTAACCAAGCATAAGATTGGTCAATGCTCTTTATGTCTGGACCAAAGGGTAAAGAATAGGTATGCTCCTATTTGACACAATCCAATTTGAACTAATTCACTTTATCCATTCATTTTAATTTCTTGACATGGAGAAGGATATTTTCTTATATATTGAACTTCACATTAAAAACTTTATTAGTAGAATTAGTTATTTGAGAGTTATTAAAATTAGATATTTATTTTAATTGCTTATTAGTGACAGATAATCAATTTGAACTATATTGTTGCGATTAAGTATTGATTTTCTAAAATCTTAGTTTGTAGCCTCTAATATTACTCCCTGTGGGATTGATATCCACGACTCCATTAGAGCCCTGTATTACTTGAGCGATACGTATACTTGCGTTGATAAGTGTGACTTTGTAATTATTGAATATTTTATACACATCTTTATCGAATCTATAACCGATGTCAAGTTTTTGGCGCCGTTGCCGGGAAAATAAATCTTCTATCAGCAGTATCAAATTCTTATAATTTTAAGCATATATAAAGTCGTTGTCAAGAGGTATATTTTATAAATGTGTTTGTGATCATGATAAATTTGTATGGTTTGTTGGGATTATTATAAAATCATGATCAATGCATATAATTGTTTTGATGTATATGGGGGAAATAAAATCGTGATGATTTTTAGCTATATTTTTATATGATTATTGATGAATTAGTGACTTTGTGTAATGAAAATTAGAAGACAAAAGAAATTTTTTTCGAAAATGATTTTGGACTAAATCAATTGCACACTCAACTTGGTATAATCAATTAGTTTATATGTGTTATATCAGATCAGATTGTGACAAGTGGGATTTTTTAGGCTAAGTATAGATGTCGCTGCAGGGGTGTCCCTTATATCCAAACCAATTAAGCAAGCCTACCCTGGTCACGAACAAATTTCAATGATCAACCAAGAGAGTTACCTCTAAAAAGATAGCTATTTGTGTATAAAACTGGTGTTCTAATCATCCCAGGATCACATATTTTTATCATTTCTAGAAAGTTAGATAATTTAAGGATGAATTTAGTGCTAGGATCCCCACTTAGTAAAGAAATGACTTATGAACGAGTAGAAGTTCTTAATATTGTTTTTTTAGAAACCTTTGATACCATAAAAAATTGTTTAAAAAAACCCTATTCAAACAACTACAAGTTAGACTGGATAAGCTACCCAAAAATCGGTTGAAATAATAATAACCCAAGTATAGAAAACCAATGGTGAGAGAACACCCAAGCCAATCCTATAAGAAATTGGAACAAACATGTCATTAACAATCTTAGAAAAACCTACCCATTTAGATTCTCTTCCAAACCTTAATTTAGGGAGAAGAGCTTATACATGGAAGAATTAACAGTAAATACATGGAATTGGTTTTAAAACCAAGCTGAAATAATGAGAAGCTAGAGGATCAAATTGGACGGACGCTACACAATAATATTGAAGTGAATCGTAAGGATGGAGATAAGGAGCAAGTGCAGGTTGTGAGACTAGCAGTGGGAAGGAGTTTGAAAATAGCCCTAAGAAGAAAATTAGCTCTGCAAAATTGGATCCCAAACTTAAAAAACCTAGTGATAATCCCTGCAAAGACTTAAGAAACCTTGATTCACCTTCTAGGTAACAATTTCATGCTACTGGTGGGGATAAATATTAATCTATAAGAAAAAAGGGAGTTCATTGGGGGGAGTTTTGGATCTAAAAAAGACAATTAAGAATTATAATCTAAATAAATCCATTACGTACAATATGGAAAGTTGTTATCAAATTGAGAGTGAGAAGTTACAAGAAATTCTATAACCTAAGGATTTAGTGAAAGCTTCAGTAAAAATAAAATATTGAGTGATCGATCGAGGATACTAAAATGTAAATTTGTTCTTAAAGAAAGGATGTTAAATTTGATTTAACCTTAGGTCAGGCTGAGAACATTAAATCACGCACTTCTTGGAAGGCAACCCAAGTGTTACTGTGTGTTTTGAGCATATTTTTGTTTTGTGTTTGCTTGATTTTGTTTTGAGTATGTTTGGTTGCTTTACTTAACAAGTGTTGTTTTATTTTTTGGTGGAGTCTTTACTGAGTTGATTGGAATGATCACATTTGGACTTTTCATATTTGTGCTTTGATGTAAACTGATATTATTTTTTTGGACTCTTATATATTACACTCATCAATCATCAAGTGATGTTGTTTTTTTGCATGTATTTTTTATTTATATTTTCAAGTATTGCACGCTAGATTTAGAGAAAATGTATGTATACTTACCTAAAAGTAATTAACATAACCAACTGATATAAGTTACTTTAGTATAGTTCATATTGAGCGAGTTCAGGTCCGTCACTCCTGTCTGGCTGCAACCAGGATTTTAATTGGATTTAGCGGAGCACCGGATAAAAATTTGCCACTTCTTGTGTTTGATGGATTTACGTTAGATCCAGCCGTATATCCTATTAAAAGTATGCTACCAAACACCCATATTCTGGTTTAGGCTACTAAATTCATGATTTGACTAGATTTATCATGGGTTCATTTGGGGAAGCTTCTCTGAAATCTGTTAGAGCTTTGATTAGCTGTAACATTTTATTATTCTTCAACAATTTGTATTGAGAAAATTAACTTTTTTACAATCAGATCTGTTAGAAATGATGGTTATAAGAAACTTATTATCTATTTTACTTTTAAAGAAAAATTATAGTACCAAAAATAACTTTTAAAAATATGATTTCTCTATAATATGATGAGAAGTTTAAGGTTGAGCATAAAAATCTAAAATTAGTGTGTAATCCCTTTCCTAATTAATACAACTTAAAAGCTTTCTTAATAAAATTCTTAGAATTTAAAATATACAAAACATTAAGTGATTTTGAGTTGGTTAATTGAATATTAATTGAATTAAAAATGTATCTATGAAAATAAAAATATTTTAATAACACTATATTAAGTGCTTTGAGATTCGCTTAGGCTCAAATAGAGGCGGATTGAATGAAGGCTAGAATAAAAGAAATTAAAGAAAATCCAAACATAAGATGGTTTTCACGAATAATTTTCGATAAATTATAGGATTTTATTACAAAACTAAAAATTTCCACAAGAGTGCTATGTAAATCATTCAACTAAGTCTAAATTTAAGTTATATGATTACTTGATGGTAAGTAAAATGTAAGTTTGGTGAATTGATGTGAATCAAATATGTGATATTTTTTATTACTATTTTTTTTGTAAATTAGTTTATTATTATTATGATAATTTGCTTGTGAAAGGTATATTCATTATTTTTTTGCATTATATGCAGAATATAACACAATTCAGGGAGCAAAAGAGCTGAAACATACGTAAAATAAAAAAAAAATTGTAAAAGATATGACATAATGTGGAATAATTATGCCAGAAAATATGACATAATTATGCCACAAACTCGAAAGGGAATCATAATTACGTCGGTCTATGACATAATTACATTGTTCCATATGAGTTATATCAGTTTTTGGAGTAGTAATGCTGACATTTGTACGGACTTCTTTGTCGAATTAAACATGTTTGAAGGTGGTTTTGTAACCCTAATCTATATAGGAGATGTATGAACACCTAGAATTCATTTTTTGGTCTTGGGGATTTTGCCTCTAAGGTTCAGGAGAGTCTTTGAGGCTCTAAGATTTACCATTAAGGCTCCTCCAAGACATTTTTTTCTATTTTTTCCTCTTTTCATATTTTTCTGCTGACAGTTTTGAGTGGGTGTGAGGAGAGACTATCTCGAGTTTGAATTTTTTTGCCTCTTCATTGGTTTTTTTTATACATGCAATAACAATTTTTGTGCTTTCTTTTCTCATGCATTATAGTTAATCTTATTTTTGCACTTGTGTGATATAAGAAAATGTGATTTTCTCGTTGTTTTATCATGTGGATTTTGTTTCATAGACTCCTTCGTGCTTGGATTTCATATGTTGAAGTTTTAACTTTTATACATTAATTTACTTTAATTTGACCCGATAGAATGTTAAAATTTCTTATAATCCAGGACTTCTAACTATCACCTGTAGGAAAAAAGTAAGTTAACACACAATAGTCCAATGTAATAAATATATTACGATTAGGAAATTAAAAAGTAGATAGGGGACGAGGATTCTCAGCAAATGTTGCATGGTTAAGCTTCCTTAATTGTATATGATTTTCAATACTTTTTATGACATTGACATAGTCTAAGGAGGACTTGTCCCATGATGTTTATAATAATGTGAGATTTCATATGAAAAATATCAAGAAATCACTAGATCAATGTCACAGGAGCAGGAACCTTTCATCTTTAGAAAACATTCAACAAAACTTAGTATAATTTTTTGTATTTTAGGATTTTAAAATTTCTAACCTTTATGCATATGATACTTCAAACTATATTAGGAGATTTAGTAAACTAAAATTTTTCATCTTAGAAGAATGTGACAAATTTCGTTGTGGGATTGATACACTGACCTGATTCCTTTATTAGGGATTGATACATTGACAAAAAAAATTTATGCAGTAATTTTTAGGTATCACAGAGTTTGTCAATGCTCATGACCTGATTCCTATTTATCATTACTTTCCCAACACTATCAACGTGTCTAGTTTCATCCTACCTTTCCAAGTTTAGAGGGACTCTTTTGCCTTTAGGTGTCAGAATATCTTATTGTGGTTGTTGATCCTATTTCCAATTCAGCACACCTCTGATCATTTTTAGCAATTTATTCTTCAGATCTTTGATCAGTTGTATCACAAATTTTTTGATGCACTCCACATTATCATCAGCCCCACTGTTATGAGGTCATTTTCCTTGCATGACTCTTCTTTTTAGGTGGCATGGTCCACGATCATTGCACATTTGAGAATATTGAATTCGAGATTGCCCATGAATTATACCCAAAGAAAAGAGGATAAAATAAACAGAGATAGAGAGAGTGAGATAATAATGAATTATGACAAAAATGTCCTTTAAAAAAAATTTCACCTTATTTATAGATGGATAATATAATAGTGATATTATATTTTTTTCCTCATTTAGATGGGGTATGTACTAAGGCATTTTGGATATTCTATAAGTATTGGCTTATCGTCAGACTTTCTTCTTGCCAGGCTAGCTAAGCTTAGTTGACTTCAGCATCATGAGGTCAGCTCAATTGGCTAAGCTTGGTTTATATAGTTTAATCAGTTGATTCAAATTGGTTGACTATCTTTGATCTCTGGTGAGTGGTCTTTTGGGTCTCCACAAGATGGTCAGAGGTACTTTGCAGAATGGATCTTTTTTTGGATTGACTCTAACAGGGGGTTAGCTATCGCATTGAGTCGACTTTCCCATAGCAATTGGCTGAGCTTAGCTGACTGAGCTAGGAAAACAACTAGGATACAAGCTCATATTAATAAATACTATAAATACACTTATACATACCACTTCAAAACAACAACAAAAATGTAACATCTTCATCATATCCACTCATCTATAAATATGAGGAATATTTAACAAATAAGATACGATTGATTACTGTTAATTACTTGGCCTCTTTTTTATTATTGAGATATTTACCTACGTACCACCTAATTTATGTATTCACATATCGAACACCTAAACTTTGATTTTTACTTACAAATCATCTCATCACTAACTTTTGATTATAGGTAGGGTGGTCGGTACATAAAATTTAAAGTTCAGAAATTTTATTGCGTCATTAGGGTTGTAATCGAGCCAAGCCGAGTCGAGTACATCATTGTTCGAATTTGGCTTGGTATAATTATAAGTTGTTCATGCTCGACTTGAGCTTGTGACGAGTTTTCATACTTGTTCAAGCTTGATTTGTTTAAAATTTTCAATGCTTGAACTTGCTTGGTACTTGATTTATTTATGAGAAGAGAGTAAGTATTTAAATAAACTAATAGAAGAGCTCTAAATTCAAATAAGAATTTAGTTTTTCATATAAAAAATTAATAAATAATTTTACAACTCTAATCACCGCTACTTATTTGCCAATTATGATATCTAAATCTTTGAACATTATTAATTAGTTACATAATTCTTAATAATAGGACCACTCAAGTTAAAATTTTGTAAGTGGGAGAACTAAACTGTTCATAAAAATTATACGAATGATCATTTACTTTATCATATCATATGGATTATCATGTACTTGACATAAGCTTTTTCTAAAAATATATAATCATTTTTATCATATTGTCAATCATTTGTGGGTTATCATAAAAAAAAAACGAGAAAGATCTCAAAAAATAAATTTTCTTCCCCCAAAAAATATGCATCCAAATTGATAATAATACTGAAGAACCTCACATTAAATGCTTGCACAAAATAATCTCCCAATCCATCATTGCTTCCCATAATAATAATAATAAAAAAAAGCCATTGTTGTTAGCAAAATTCTACAACACGATTGTTTAATACTCCTTAGTTGAGATAAATCTTGTAATTTCACATATAAGATATAAACTTTAAAAAAATAAATATATAATTAATAAAATATAAAATTAATTAATTATATATATATATATATATATATATAATA
>NW_018165626.1:229011-239199 GCF_001263595.1 Phalaenopsis equestris | reverse complement strand
ATATATATATATATATAAATTTAATATCATTTTATAAGTGAACAATAAATGTATTTGTTCGTCAATATAAATGAATAAATTTGGTTATATTCATGTTTAGCTCGTTTAAGAGTTTTTGAAAATTATTTAAATTTATTTTCTTGACCGTAGATCACGTTGACGGTCAGGATTATTTCCGTCAAAAAAAAAAAATTTAGATAGGACCACCCGAATAATTTTTCCTCGTTTACATGAGCTTCCAAGCAGATTTTCTCCCCCATTCACGGGAATGGCTTTAAATCCGGTTCCGAGCCTTTTGAGTTTCCCGTCGACTCATTCCATTGCTTCGCCCGCCCTGCTCCAGCTCGTTGTCGTATTCCTTCATTCTATTGCAGGCGCCAATGGCTGCTTCTCCTCTATTTTCAGCTTCGGCGACTCCATCGCCGATACCGGAAACCTTCTGATATCCGAACAGGGTAACATCGAAGCTGCCAGGGCCCCCTACGGCGAGACATTCTTCCATCGCCCAACTGGCCGCTTCTCCGATGGCCGTCTTATTATCGATTTCATCGGTCCGTGTCCGCACTTTCTTTCTGTTGTCTTTCTTCTTCTTGTTGTTCTTCTTCATAGAGCCTTACGTGACCCAATTGCGAGCAGCGAGCGGGATGGGATTTCCTTTTATCCGGCCCTTCCTTGAGGGGCCTGGCAATGGACGGTTCCGGCGAGGGGTGAACTTCGCCGTCGCTGGGGCTACTGCGCTTGACGTAAGCTTCTTCAGGGAGAGGGGCATGTACGTCACATGGACCAATCTTTCCCTGCATGTTCAGTTAGGATGGTTTAAGGAATTGCTTCCTTCTCTCTGCTCTACTGATTCAGGTCCGTCACTCCTGTCTGGCTGCAACCAGGATTTTAATTGGATTTAGCGGAGCACCGGATAAAAATTTGCCACTTCTTGTGTTTGATGGATTTACGTTAGATCCAGCCGTATATCCTATTAAAAGTATGCTACCAAACACCCATATTCTGGTTTAGGCTACTAAATTCATGATTTGACTAGATTTATCATGGGTTCATTTGGGGAAGCTTCTCTGAAATCTGTTAGAGCTTTGATTAGCTGTAACATTTTATTATTCTTCAACAATTTGTATTGAGAAAATTAACTTTTTTACAATCAGATCTGTTAGAAATGATGGTTATAAGAAACTTATTATCTATTTTACTTTTAAAGAAAAATTATAGTACCAAAAATAACTTTTAAAAATATGATTTCTCTATAATATGATGAGAAGTTTAAGGTTGAGCATAAAAATCTAAAATTAGTGTGTAAGCCCTTTCCCAATTAATACGACTTAAAAAGCTTTCTTTATAAAATTCATAGAATTTAAAATATACAAAACGATAAATGATTTTGAGTTGGTTAATTGAATATTAATTGAATTAAAAATGTCTCTAGGAAATAAAAATATTTTAATAATGCTATATTAAGTGTTTTGAGATTCGCTTAGGCTCAAATAGAGGTGGATTGAATGAAGGCTGGAATAAAAGAAATTAAAGAAAATCCAAACATGAGACGATTTTCACGAATAATTTTCAATAAATTATAGGATTTTATTACAAAACTAAAAATTTCCACATGAATGCTATGTAAATCATTTAACTAAGTCTAAGTTATGTGATTATTTGATGGTAAGTAAAATGTAAGTTTGGGGAATTGATGTGAATCAAATATGTGATAATTTTTATTACTAATTTTTTTTGTAATTTATTTTATTATTATTATGATAATTTGCTTGTGAAGGGTATATTCAATGTTTTTTGCATTATATGTGTGCTTTGAGATTCGCTTAGGCTCAAATAGAGGTGGGTTGAATGAAGGCTGGAATAAAAGAGATTAAAGAAAATCCAAACATGAGATGATTTTCACGACAAAATTAAAAATTTCCACATGAGTACTATGTGAATCATTCAACTAAGTCTAATTTATGTGATTACTTGATGGTAAGTAAAATGTAAGTTTGGGGAATTGATGTGAATCAAACATGTGATAATTTTTATTACTAATTTTTTTTATTTAATTTATTATTATTATGATAATTTGCTTATGAAAGGTATATTCAATGTTTTTTGCATTATATGTAGAAGATAACACAATTCAGGGAGCAAAAGAGTTGAAACATGTGTAAAATACAAAAAAATATAAATGATATGGCATAATGTGGAATAATTATGCCAGAAAATATTACATAATTATGCCACAAACTAGAGAGGGAAGCATAATTACGTCTGTCTATGATGTAATTACATTGTTCCATGGTGAGTTATGTCGGTTTTTGGAATGTTTGGAGGCGGTTTTGAAACCCTAATTTATATAAGAGATGTATGAATACCTAGAATTCACTTTTTGGTCTTGGGGATTTGGCCTCTAAGGTTCAAGAGAGTCTTTGAGGCTCTAAGATTTACCATTAGAGCTCCTCCAAGATAGTTTTTCCTATTTTTTCCTCTTTTCATATTTTTTTTGCTGAGAGTTTCGAGTGGGTGTGAGGAGAGACTATCTCGAGTTTGAATTTTTTTGCCTATTCTGTAGTTTTTTTTTAATACATGCAATAACAATTTTTGTGCTTTCTTTTCTCATGCATTATAGTTAATCTTATTTTTTCACTTGTGTGATATAAAAAAAATGTGATTTCCTCTTTGTTTTATCATTTTGTTTCATAGACTCATTCGTGCTTGGATTCCATATGTTGATGTTTTAACTTTTTTTACCTTAATTTACTTTACTTTTACCCGATAGAATGTTCAAACTTCTTGTGATCCAAGACTTCTAACTATCGCCTGTAGGAAAAAGTAAGTTAACACACAATAGTCTACTGTAATAAATATATTACGAGTAGGAAATTAAAAAGTAGATAGGGAACAAAAGGATTCTCAGGAAATGTTACATGGTTAAGCCCCCTTAATTGTATATGATTTTCAATACTTTTTATGACATTGCATGGTCTAAGAAGGACTTGCTCCATGATGTTCATAATAATGTGGGATTTCATATGAAAAATATCGAGAAATCACTAGATCAATGTCACAGGAGCAGGAACCTTTCACCTTTAGAAAACATTCAACAAAAGTTAGTTTAATTTAATGTATTTAGGATTTTGAAGTTTCTAACCTTTATGCATTTGATACTTCAAACTATATTAGGAGATTTAGTAAACTAAAATTTTTCATCTTAGAAGAATGTGACAAATTTCGTTGTGAGATTGGTACACTGACTCATAATTTGTATATTACTTGACTGACACGTACTAGTGAGATTGACTGATTGCTTCGTAGTAATTTTTAGGTATCACAGAGTTTGTTAGTGCTCCTAACCTGATTCCCATTTATCATTACTGACCCAACACTATCAAGGTGTCTAGTTTCATCCTAGCTTTCCAAGGTTAGAAGGACTCTTTTGCCTTTAGGTGTCAAAACATCTTATTGTGGTTTTTGATCCTATTTCCAATTCAACTCAACTCTGATCATTTTTAGCACTTTATTCTTCAGATCTTGGATTTGTTGGACCACAAAGTTTTTGATAATCTCTACATTAACATCAGTCCCACTGTTATGAGGTCTTTTTCCTTGCATGACTCCTCTTTCTATTGGTGGCTTGATCCACGATTATTGCACATTTGAGAATATTGAATTCGAGATTGCCCATGAATTATAACCAAAGAAAAGAGGATAAAATAAAGTGAGATATAGAGAGTGAGATAATAATGAATTATGACAAAAAATGTCCTTTTTAAAAAAATTTTCCCTTATTTATAGAGGGATAATATAATAGTGATACTATATTCTTTTCCCCATTTAGATGGGGTTGTACTAAGGCATTTTAGATATTCTATAAGTATTGGCTTATCATCCGACTATCTTCTGGCCAGGCTAGCTAAGCTTAGTTGACTTCAGGATCATGAGGTAAGCTCGGTTGGCTGAGCTTGGTTTAGATGATTCAATCGTTGATTTAGATTGGTTGACTATCTTTGATCCATGGTGAGCAGTCTTTTAGGTCTCCACAAGATGGTCAGAGGTACTTTGCAGAAATGGATCTTTTTTTGGTTTGGCTCTAACAGGGGGTTAGCTATTGCATTGAGTTAGCTTTCTCATAGCAATTGGCTGAGCTTAGCTAACTGAGCTAGGAAAACAACTAGGATACAAGCTCATATTAATAAATACTATAAATACATTGATACATACCACTTCAAAACAGTGACAAATATGTAACATCGTCATCATATCCACTCATCTATAAATATGAGGAATATTTAAAGAATAAGATACGATTAATTTAATTACTTAGCTTCTTTTTTATTATTGGGATATTTACCCACGTACCACCCAATTTATGTATTCACATATCGAACACCTAAACTTTGATTTTTTCTTACAAATCATCTCATCACTAACTTTTGACTATAGGTAGGGTGGTCGGTATGTAAAATTTAAAGTTTAGAAATTTTATACGGACGGCTATTTTGTGAATCCATAAGAGAAGGTAGGGTTGTAATTGAGCCGAGTCGAGCGAATTATATCATTGTTCGAATTTGGCTTGGTATAATTATAAGTTGTTCATGTTCGGCATGAGCTTGTGATGAGTTTTCATACTTGTTCAAGCTTGATTTGTTTAAATTTTCAATGCTTGAACTTGATTGGTACTTGATTTTTTTATGAGAAGAGAATAAGTACTTAAATAAACTAATAAAAGAGCTATAAATTCAAATAAGAATTTAGTTTTTCATATAAAAAATTAATAAATAATTTTACAACTCTAATCACCGCTACTTATTTGCCAATTATGATATCTAAATCTTTGAACATTATTAATTAGTTACATAATTCTTAATAATAAGGCCACTCCTATTAAAATTTTGTAAGTGGGAGAACTAAACTGTTCATAAAAATTATAGGAATGATGATTTACTTTATCATATCATATGGATTATCATTTACTTGGCAGAAGCTTTTTCTAAAAATATATAATCATTTTTATCATATTGTCAATCATTTATGGGTTATCATAAATAAATAAATAAAAAAAGATCTCAAAAAATATTTTTTTTCCCAAAAAAAAATGCATTCAAGTTGATATTAATAATGAAGAACTTCACATTGAATGCTTGCACAAAATAATCTCTCAATCTATCATTGCTTCCCGTAAAAAAAAATAAAAATAAACCATCATTGTTGGCAAAATTCTACAACACCATTGTTTAATACTCCTTAGTCAAGATAAATCTTGTAATTTCACATATAAGATATAAACTTCAAAAAATTAAATATAAAAATAATATATATATAATAAATATATATAAAACAACTCCATTGTTTAATACTCCTTAATGGAGATAAGTCTTGAATTTCACATATAAGATATAAACTTCAAAAAAATAAATATAATATATATATATATATAATATCGATTATTTTATAAGTGAATAATAAATGTATTTGTTCGTGAATATAAAAGAATAACTTTGGTTATATTCTTGTTTAGCTCATTTAAGAGTTTTTAAAAATTATTTAAATATATTTATTTAGTAATTTGAACCAACTTTATCTGGGGAGTCGAGTTCGATCTGTTGATGAAGTGCACTGGTTCATTTACAGCCATGGGTGTTGGGTGGTGCGTTTGAGGTGGATTTGTTCATGGAGTACACTGGCTCAATTACATATGAGCTTCCAAGCAGATTTTCTCCCCCATTCACGGGAATGGCTTTAAATCCGGTTCCGAGCCTTTTGAGTTTCCCGTCGACTCATTCCATTGCTTCGCCCGCCCTGCTCCAGCTCGTTGTCGTATTCCTTCATTCTATTGCAGGCGCCAATGGCTGCTTCTCCTCTATTTTCAGCTTCGGCGACTCCATCGCCGATACCGGAAACCTTCTGATATCCGAACAGGGTAACATCGAAGCTGCCAGGCCCCCCTACGGCGAGACATTCTTCCATCGCCCAACTGGCCGCTTCTCCGATGGCCGACTTATTATCGATTTCATCGGTCCGTGTTCGCACTTTCTTTCTGTTGTCTTTCTTCTTCTTGTTGTTCTTCTTCATAGAGCCTTACGTAACCCATTTGCGAGCAGCGAACGGGATGGGATTTCCTTTTATCCGGCCCTTCCTTGAGGGGCCTGGCAATGGACGGTTCCGGCGAGGGGTGAACTTCGCCGTCGCTGGGGCTACTGCGCTTGACGTAAGCTTCTTCAGGGAGAGGGGCATGTACGTCACATGGACCAATCTTTCTCTGCATGTTCAGTTAGGATGGTTTAAGGAATTGCTTCCTTCTCTCTGCTCTACCGATTCAGGTCCGTCACTCCTGTCTGGCTGCAACCAGGATTTTAATTCGATTTAGCGGAGCACCGGATAAAAATTTCCTACTTCTTGTGTTTGATGGATTTACGTTAGATCCAGCCGTATATTCTATTAAAAGTATGCTACCATATTCTGGTTTAGGCAAAAACTCTATTTTACTAAATTCATGATTTGACTAGATTTATCATGGGTTAATTTGGGGAAGCTTCTCTGAAATCTGTTAGAGCTTTGATTAGCTGTAACTTTTTATTATTTTTCAACAATTTGTATGGAGAGAATTAACTTTTTAACAATCAGATCTGTTAGAAATGATGTTTATAAGAAACTTATTATCTATTTTACTTTCAAAGAAAAAAATATAGTACCAAAAATAACTTTTAAAAATATGATTTCTCTATAATAATTGTTCAACTAAATTTATAAACAACAGAAATCATCCAACACGCTCCTATATCCAACCTTTAAAGTTGCATCCAACATGGGTTGAGATTTGTGGAATTTAATCAGATTCAAGAGTTTAGTTAAATTAAATGTTATAGTTGCTTATATAGTTATTTAATTGGTATACTCCAATTCCCCTGCCATTAGAAAAGGATACTTATAATGTTCTTATTTTGCTATCACTGCCATCGATAGATGTTGATTCCATTGGCTTCATCTTTCATTGTTGTTGCGTAGTTTTCTACTCTATAGTTACTGAGGTGATCCAACTATATGATATAAGGTCACACCTCCTATATAAGAGTCTATATTGATATATTTTGAGTCGTACATTAGTTGATTCTATCCCTTCTTCCTAAATGCCCATCTTTTAACTCATTAGGGAAGAGTTCTATTTGTTTGTGAGAGTTTATGCAAATTTGATCATAGGCCTACTGGACACAATTCAATATATCTCTTATACTTGGTTATGTCTTATGTTAGTTTTGTTTCGGTGTATTGTTCATTATTTTGTTTTACATTCTCTGTGGGAGTTACAAAATGAAGAGAAAAGAAAATAACCTATAGGAAAGTTGGCGCATTCTTTTGATTTGAGAGTTTCACATGAGAAAAAAGAAAAATCAGAGAAAGTTGTCTCTTTTACAAAGAGTGTTTGGTTTCTCCGAGAAATAATAATAATATAGGGAAAGGAAGTCATGCAGCTAAAATTTAATAATGCCCTAATTATCCCTTACTTAAATGAAAGAAACAGTTTCTTTTTATTTGTTAGCCCTGATTCCTAGCTTATCCATTTTTCTTCTTATGGATCAATTGTTTAAATAGATATATTATATATTAACGTTTTTAACTTCTTAATGAACTATTTTAAGTAATTTATTAATGATTACAATATCAACAAACAATTACAAACTAGTAAAGGTTTTAATTAATTGATATGGATTTTAAATGTTTAAGCATGTTTTGTTTATAATCTAAAGCCTTTTTTTTTAAATCTAAAACTAAATATGTAGAATGACATCTCAACAGTAATTGATCTAGTGGCGAGGTTGCAATAATTGGCGATCAAGTCATTAAAATGAGTGAACGTTTAGATGTCCCGAGTCCATTATTCAAAGTAATGATCATATAGATCGAGATGCTATTGGTAGAATTCAAGTTGGATGCTAGAAGTGGAGGAATGCATCACGTTTATTGTGTGATAGAAAAGCATTGCTTAGATCTTAAAACAAATTTTATAAGATGGTGGTCAGACCTGCAATACTTGATGGTGCAGAATGTTGGCATCTAAAAGAGAAGCATTAAATTAAGTCAAGTGGTGATGAGATGAGAATGTTCAGGTGGATAAGTGACTTTAAACATAGTAACAAAATGTGAGACGAATATGTTCGTGAAAGGGTTGGAGAGCTCCATTGGCAGCCAAAATTAGAGAGAGAGTCTTCTTAGATGGTTGGTCATACTATACGTCGACTATTTGATGATCCTGTTAGGAGAGTAGATGATTTAAATTTGATTTATACTAAGGGATGTAGCAGCAGACCTAAAAAGAAGTGGCATTTGTATAAAAATGATCATAATTTATTAAAATTAAATGAAAATATGACACTCAGTAGGTCACAATGGAGAAAAGTGATTCATGTAGCCAACCCCACTTTGTGGGACAAAGACTTGTTGTTGTTGAAATGTGTGCTATTCAAACATTGAATATTTTATAATATGAAAGTTAGTCTAAATTAATTAGTAATTAATAATTTAAAATTTAATTGCTATCTTATTTCACTTAACTATATTATTTTGAAGCAGTTGATTCGAAGAGGATTAATACGTCATTGTTTTTAAAAGCCTCCTCTTCATCTCCATGATAGTGCTGTGCACACACTTTTTCTCTTATTCATCTTCATTGTTTGTTTGTTTGTATTTATTATTATATGCCTCTATCTTGTGATATTGGAGCAGTTTTAATCCTTCAAGTTTTTTGTGCCAAAACAGTTTTCCGTCTTCCTGTTCGCTTATTTTGCAATTACACTGTTCTGTTGATGTCATCTATTATTTTCATGATAATTTTGTTATATGTTTATGTTTTATTGGCCTTTATTTCCTACTGAATGCTGTGTTAAGATTTCGTTAATTTTATTGGAAGCTATTATGTGGTATAATGATTGATAGTAATTGCTGTATTTTTATATAATGATTTTAGTTGTGATTATGCTGTATTTGTTTCACTTAAATCTAATTCTATTATTTCAAATTTTTTGGTTTCATGAATCATTCAATTATTTTCTAGATCTAGACCAATTAATAATCATACAAGAATCAAAACATTGCTAATCAAACATCTAAATCTATGTTATTTATACATCGAATCTCTCTTTAATTAGTTTGCTAATTCCTCTTAATTCTTCATGTTGGTTTTGAGAATTAAGCGGAATTTTTTTTATTGATATAAAAGGTGGTATAAATACCCTTATATGAAGCCGAGAAGAAGAAAGGAAAGAAATATGAGAGGAAAGATATAACACTTACATCTCTAATAAATCAATTCATAATAATTATTTGGAGATAAAGGAGAAGACATAAAATAGGAAGGGAAATAGATTCAATCCAAGGAAATAAATCTAAAATAAGATAGACAATAAATCCAATTCAAGGAAATAAATTTAATTCTCATAACTTTTAACATGAATAAATTATTTTCTAATATAACTTATAATACCCCCCTCAAGTTGAAACATTGCTTGGATTTGAAAATATCAAACAATGAATGAGAAAGATTTTTTGTGAGGTAGAACTTGAAGTCTTTATTCTGTAGTTGGTAATCAACCCAAAGAGCATTTAGGAATATTTTTAGTTGACTGCGGTTGTCTTTACCTGCAGTTTCTACAATATCTGTAGGTAGGCATAAGGCTTCTACAGGAACTTCTACAGGTAATGTTGAAGGAAATTTTGTAGGGAAGTAGACAACTTACAAGAAAAATTGACTTCTAGTTGATTGCGATTGTCATTGACTGTAGTTTTTGCATTATCTGTAAATAGGCGGAAGTCTTCTACAGGTAATGCTGTGGGAAAGTTTGCAGAGAAGTAGATAACCTATAGGGAAAATTGTAGGCTATGACCTGCAGAAAAAAAATAAAAAACTTCAAAGGAGGGTCTGCTGTAGGAAAAGCTCCGGAAAAGGGTCTGTCGCAGGAAAAATGCTCCGAATGAGGGCCTACTATAGGAAGAATGCGGGAGGACTGGTTGTAGGAAAAAACTCCGGAGAAGGATTTGTTTCTAGAAAAAGCTATGGAGGAGGACTTGTTGTAGGAAAAAAGTTATAGCAGAGGGCCTGCTGTAAGGTAAAGCATCGGAGGAGGGTATGCAAGTAGGAACTTCCGCTATAGGGAAGTGTTCCAGCGGTGGACACAATCAGTGAGAGGATTCTTTTTTTTTAAA
>NW_018165626.1:212482-228970 GCF_001263595.1 Phalaenopsis equestris | reverse complement strand
AGCGGTTCCAGATTGCTTAGGATGAGGAGATTCAACTCAGGTAAAAGGTGTTTCTAGAGCAGTTCCATGCAGTTTGTTTCCCGATGCATCCATGTCAAGGAGAAATCGACATTGGCTCATTGGGATCTCGCAGAAGAGCTGGGGATTGTGAATGTTTAGGAGCTGGAGTAACACAATTTCTCCAATTTCCTGTTGAATTGTTCCTATAATGTTTTTGCTCTCTAAACATAGAATTGTAAGAGACTTGAGTAATCCGATCTTTGGTTGAATGATTCTGTTGAGAGGACTAAATAGTTATTTAATGTTAGTATTATTAATAATGTAATAATAACATTTATTAAATTTTATTGTATAGTAAATATGTGCTTAATTAGTTATAAATATTAAATTATTAAAATTATATTTGTATTATTATAAGTTAAGTGTATTTTATACTCTAAATATATCTTAAATTTAATTTATTTTAAGCTATAATTTAACTATATTTATAATATTATTTAGTTAACATTATTATAAGAAATTTTAGTTAAATGTATTTATTATACTAAATTAATACAAAAAGCTGTTATATAAATTAGTTAATACTTATTAAAGAATTTTTAAATAAATATACAATAGTTTAACTATATCTCTATATCTATTAGCGCATTATGTTGAAATACTTTATTTATAAATTATATTTAATTATGAATAATTTTAATTTTGTTTAAGTTAATATAGTAAATATAAAAACACTAATTATAAATAATATATAACTATTTATTTTAAATATAGTAAATTAATATTTATAAAACTATTTATAAATTAATATATAAGTATTTAATCTAAAATATATAGTAATATAAACAATTATGTATAAAATAAATTAAATTAATTTAAGTATTATAATTTTAAATTTATGTTTAACATTTCCATATTTTAAATTAACTATAATATATGTATAATTTTAAAATTAATTGTTATTACATGTAAATTAACACAATATTAAATAAATTTAGTTATATAGTAATTTATTAAAATTATATTATTAAATACTTAACATTTTATATATTTTAAGATGTTTATAAGTTAATATTTAACATTTACTAATTCAATATTAATGTTTTTTTTATAAACCGCGCGAATAATACTGTAATAACACATGAATACCATCACAAATAATAACGCAAAACACCATGAATCAACGACTGACTAAAGAGCGAATAATATCGCGAATACCACCGCAATAACACCGCATAACACCTGGAATCAAAGGACGTGCGACCTCGCGAATAATACCTTGAATAGCACCGTAATAACAACTGAAAACTACTGCGAATAACACCGCGTAACACCAGAAATCAACAGACTCGTGACCGTGCTAATAATACCCCAATAATACCTCAAAACTACTGCGAATAACACCGTGTGACACCGGGAATCAACGTATGCGCGATTGCGTGAATAATACCGCAAATAATACCTCAAATACTATTGCGAATAAAAGTGGACTCGCAACCGCGGGGAGGGCAGAGCCGTAAAAAATTTTCTCCGAATGCGGGTTGCGGGGTCGAACCCACGGGTGATGTGTAGTACAAATGGAAACCAGCTTATCCCGCAACGCAACCTAGACGGAGAAAACCAATGTCAATGTCGACGTATTTAAAATGCCCCACAACTGTTCCGCGATGCCAACTGGGCTCTTAATGTTCCTATTGTCCCTTCTAACGATCTTCTAAATTTGCAGTTAGTTGAAAACCACATACGGTCACAACTCATTATATTTGCAAGCGTTGAATCTAAATCTGTCTTTTGGATTGTGCCAAAGGGATAGAGCGTGGAGTCCGAGGGAAGGAAAAAGTGAGGGAGAAAGAGAGATACTTGCTCCGCCAGGGGGCAAAGATGGGTGTTACCGAGCTCTTTTGCCCCTATTTTTCCATAAAACATGGGGTTAGAAGTGAGAGAAGAAGGGGAGTGAGCTCCCTACTGGGGGTGAGAGAGAGAGCCCAGGGACCCCATTTTACATGCTAGGGGTCATCTATTTATAAATAGAGAAAGAGAGGGAAAGGGGATTATATTTATGCCCCAGCTTTAAGTGAAACGGAGAGGGTGTTTCGGTCCTTACCATGCTTGGAATCTGTTCTTAGAGTTTTCCCGTTGCTAGACTCGTCAATGTTGGGTGGGCCGACTTAGACGGCCTACCGGCTGGAGGTTGAATTGATCTCATGTGGTCGACCCAGGCGGCTTGCCGGCAAGTGGCGGCTAATCGGTTCAAGATCCCATGGCTGGCCAAGGTGGCTGACCGACAGGTGATGGCCGACCCAGTTGGTCAGCTGGTTGAACGTTGTGTGGCCGACTAGGTGGCCGGTCGGCTGAACTCTTTTGTGACTGGCTTATGGTGGTCTGTTGGTTGGGTTAGCCGATCATGATGGCTGAATGACTGATTGTGGCCGACCCAGATGGTTGGCCAACTAGAAGAAGGTGGTTGGTGTTGGTGTTGGCGAAGGCTTCGTCAACTGTGATCCTTCTGCTCAGCGGGGGCCTATTTTTGTGTTATACAAAATTCGCTTATGTTCTTCCCTTGTAACCCCATATTGTGTGGAGTAATAAGGTCAAAGAGCCAGAGAACACCCCTCTTTACCCGTTGGCAGGGCAAACCTCTCTCTTTTCCTTTTGTTGGACTCTATGCTTATCGTTTGACTAGATCTAAAGAACAGATTTGGATTCAACATCCTAAAAGGTAACATGAACGTGGATTGTGCTGCCAAGTAGAAAACGAGCATTTCGTGCTGGAGAAAGCCCAAAAATAGATAAATAAAAAGAAGGTAAGAGGAAGAAGACAAAAAAAGTAAGTTATAAGACATAAAAGATGACAAGACTTGACAAAATAAAAATTTAGTGACAAGACATAAAACAAGAACTAAAAAAGAAAAGGAAGAACCTCTCTCACATTCCAAGAGGACGAGGATCCTTAACGGAGGAACAAAAAAAATAAGCACCCCTTTTCTTTGCTTGTTTACTTTTCTTAAATGAAGAAAGAAATAAAAAAAGAGAAATAAAGAAAAAAGTCGAAAAGATATCCTATCCCCTTATCTAAGTGTCTCTTCCGGGATAAACACTCCAAAATTCTCTCATTTAAGTCTCTCCTCTAGGATGAGCGCATAACATTTCATCTACAAACTGACGAACAATCAGTATTGACAAAATAGGTATTAGAAGGTTTGTTGAGGCTTTGTGTTCTTGACTTTAGAGGCAGTTGGGAAGAGAACATTCTAATGATTGAGTTCTCCTAATAGCTATCGGTCTAGTATCAAAACGGCTCCTTATGAAGCACTATGTGACAGGAAATGCAGATTTCCACTAAGTTGGGTAGAAGTGGGTGAATGTCAAGTGGTATATTCGGAGTTAGTTAATGAAGCTACAAAGAACATCAGGATAATCAGCAACAAATTGAAATCTGCTCAAGATCGATAACAAAAATATTATGACTCATAGCACAAAACAGTAGAATTTGAAACTGGTTATTTTGTATTTCTAAAAGTTAGACCAATGAAAGGTATTACTAGATTTGGTCAGGGAAGCAAGTTGAATCTCATGTACGTTAGTTCGTTTGAAATTATAGAAATGATTGGTTCAGTTGCTTACAGGCTAGCATTAACTGTTGATATCTCAGATATTCATGTTGTGCTTCATATTTCAATGCTTATAAAATGAGTTTTAAATTCAAAATAGAGGATTGCATATGAAGATATTGAAGTACAGAAAAATTTAACTTATATTGAAGAGCTTTAAAGTATTTTAGAAACCAATGTCAAGAAGTTGAGGAATAGATAGATTCATTTTGTCAAAAGATAAAATGGAAGCATAAGCCTGGAAAGGAAGCTACATAGGAAAAAGAAGAAGAAATAAAACCACAATATTTCTCTCTAATCAGGTAAAGTCAAAAATTTTAAAGATGAAACTTTTATAAGGAGGGGAGAGCTGTAACACCTAAAATTTGAGAAATCAAGTAAAAGTTTGGCAATTTTAAAATATACCCCAAATTTTGTATCTCCTGAAATTCATCAAACAAATTTTATAAAATTCTATTCATAAAATTAATCAATTTGTTATGTAACACTATGCATGAATTTTGAGTGCACGGGAAGATATAAAATTTGGAAGTTATAAGTTTAGTTAAATTAATCAAATCTTAATTAATCCTATTCTTTTCCCTAATATTTTTACTGTAGCCAGACAACTCTCCTGCATTGAAGAGCGCATGCATTCACATGATAAGATTGAACGGTTGAGAATAAAGTGGGGTTAGATAAAATGCCGCACTTCCCCTCTCTCGATTCACTCCGCATGCAAGAAGTAGTTGATCGGGTACTATGGAAGACGGTCGAACAATGGATCTAGGAGTTGCAGGCTACAATCTAAGGCTCTGGGAGGTATCAGTGAGTTGGAAACTCTCTTTCACGCTAATTGAGACATTCATTTCCTTACACTTTATTTTGATGTACACCACAAATTTGTACACTTTTTCATTTCTGGCAATTGTAGCAAAAACGAACTTTTGTCAGAAGTGACAAAATTGGTTTGTAGGTTTTTTGTAAAGGCTTTTAGTGTGAAATCAATGAGATTAAGAGAGGATTAAGGGAATAGGAAGAAGGGGGAAGAAAAATAGGCTAAATCGGAGTAGGGTTGGTTATGCCGAGAAGTTCATTTGAGGTAAGAATTCATAAACGAGTTAAGTTTTGGGTTAAATCACAAAATGAGCCAAACTATCATAAACTGTCAAGATGCGTACGATTTTTAGGTTGTTTAGACAAGACGCGCGCTCGAGGTGAGGGTGTAGAAACTCGTCTTAGGGTTGCTTCGTCAAGTCAGGTGAAATGATCATGTACTAACTTAAGAAAACAATCCTATGTAGGTTTCATCTGATTCCATGTTTGATACTAGCATTTAGAATTTATTAACATATTGTGGCTGAATACCTGCATTGACTGCATAAATGTAAATTAATTCTCGTAAGATACATATGATTTTATTATCATATGAATTTGATAAATATGTTTATGAAATCATTGTTTTTAGATATTCATTTATTATGATTCTCATACTTATAATATATGAAATATCTGATGAATGTTGGATACAGGAATTATGCTTTAAGAAATGTCACCAGTGATGTTATATGTTAGCTATTGCATTAATACTTGCAAACATAAATGATAGGGATGTGAGATTCCTGACTTCTGGTATTCAAGCGGTGACGAAATTCCGGGTCAAACAGATGAACACAGAATGTAGAGAACTGTTGGTATCAGAGAAGTTATTGATCACTGTTATGTTGGGGGGACCAATCTTTACCAATAGCTATTGTACCCTTAGGGCTCGACGACAACCCAATGACGTAACATGACATATAAATAGTTGAATTCTATATAATAAAAAGTGACATTGCTATGATTAGATTGATGATTCATATGAATATGCTTATGACTACACATGAATAAATGACATATATGTTTTATACAGCAGTCGTGATTTTCTACACTACTTGTTTTTCTTTTATATGTTTTATATTATTCTAGTATGTTGTGACTTGTGTGTGGACATGTACAGTTACATGCGAGCATGCACATTGTTTCTTTTCGGTGCATAAAATATTATTTTAGCCTTAATTATTTCGTTGAGATTGTTGTTGGTCACTCAACGTTTTTTTCTTACAAGAACGGGTAAATAGCACTGGGGCGAGTAGTCATATGTGACTTATACAACTTTTAGTCTAACCGGGACGAGTAGCCAAAGTTGATCACCTACTGAGTCTTGATTATGTAAGTTAGAACGAGTGTTAGTGAGAATTTAGTCTAATTGAATCGTCTGCCTTTGTCGCGCTTCTGCCGACCCTTAAACGATGGGCCAATTGGGGTGCGACATAATGTTACAAGGGGCAAACTAAGAGGTGATATGATCTAAAGCTTGTGACAAAGCAATTTAAGCTAGGACAAGTTTTTTTTTTCGTATTTAACTCTAGATTAAAATTATTCCCTCTGAACTCGTAATTCAGGTGGTTTGGATCGTTTATTCTAGTGAATGTTTTTTTTAAGGGCTCTATGAATATTGAGAATAAGAACACTTATATTTTCAAGTAATTGAGCGGAGACTTGAGCCTAATTTAGGAGGGCTTGAGCATTATAGAGAGGCCTTAGTGTTAATTCTTCATCCTAAGTAAGATTTGATATTGTCACGCTGGAGAAATTAAAATAGGTAAACTTCTTGGGAGGTAACCCACATTTTATCTTATTTTTGTTCTGTGATTGTATGATTTTATGTGTTGCGTGGAAAAAAGTTTTTTGTTATTGTTGTAGTAAGTGTACAACACTGTAGTGCTAGACTTTCAACATCGCAGTACTGATTTTTTAGCGTTGCAATGCTATTCATTCAACGTCGCAGTGCTGTGTGTTGTACTGTATTGTCCTTTTTTCTGTGTGCATACTGACATAAGTCAAATAGTTGCAAAAATTATGTGTTATTTGAATTGTTAGAGGTTGTGGTGCTCAATGCATAGCGTCGTGACGTTGATCAAATGATAGTGTCACCTCTTAATCACATTGATTAATTCAGTTGAAAAGAAGGGAATTCGAGGTAGTACTACAGTGCTATGTTCTAGCACAATGTCGATACATAAATTCTATTGATTGTTATCCTGTCATTTTAATGCAAAGTTTTATGGATTTTATTAATTTAACGTGTGAAATTAATGGCAATTCAACGATTGGTTGACCATTATTTGATCGACGCAAGCTCACTAGCTATGGAACTAGTGTTGCAGTGCCTTTCACCCGAGCACACAATGTTGCAATGCTATTTTCATGAATTGCATCGGAGCCTTAGTTTTAGTCTAGCAACGCTGCGTCATGATCCATGTTTCTTCTGGTGCCACAAAACTATTCACCAGCTTTGCGGCGCTACCCTATTTTCTATATATAGGCAAGGGGTTTATGTCATATTTGAGTGTCTTTCTATCTCATATCCTATTATCTTTGGGTGGAGTTGTAGCCATTCTTCTTTCTTTACTTATGCTCTTTATTTCATACCAGTAGAAATAGCTTCTAAGATAAGGGTTAAGAAGAGGGCCTCAACTTATTTCAATTCTACAAAGTTTATTAGCGCTAAAGTTTGGGTTAGGCATGAATAAGCTCTTGCACAAGAATCTTATCCTAGAGAGGGGGTTTAGGAGTTCGAGGGGGGCTAGCTAGAAAGTTTAATAGTACAGAGGAAATGGTATATATATAAAAAAAAAAATTATTCTAGGAGGCTGGGGCAGTGATTGTGCCTGTAGATAGGGAGTCTTTGCAAACGTAAAAAAATACTAAAACTAAAAAGTTTTTGTGAAGGACAAGTGGGCAGTTTTTTTATTTTGTTTCAATTAACCAGATTTATTATTTACCTTATTATGACTTTGATGAGTACATTGCGAACTATCACGGCCATCGAAACTTTGAGGGATTTCTTGATTTCCACATTAGCGAATGAGAAGTTGATAAATTTTTTTATCCGAGGCATGAATACCAAGGCGAAACCTTGGTATTATTTCATATATGCCAAATTGATGCCTAGTCAAAATGTCAATGAGGTTTCTAAGGATAGGGCAATCTGAAACTATGCTTTACAGAAGGGGATGGTTATTTACATTAACAAAATCGAAAGTAGGTCGATCATAAACATGGTTAGCTGGAGCACTAAAGTAGGTATAGAACACCCCCCTGTCATTTATATGTTATATATCTAGGTCAGAATCCTTGGGATGCATTGAAAGAGCAGATTTTTCTTATTTCAACTTTGACCGGGAATAAAATCCTATCATGTAAGGGGTCCTGCTTGAGCTTGGAGAGAGTTCCTCTCATCCTTCTACATTACAATCGAGATCTTCTACTTCTATGGTTGTTCAGGTGCCCGATATTGGAGAGCATGTTTCTGGCATCCAAAAGTGGTAACACAAGATGGGTAAGCAGTTTAACCATTACATGGACCAACATCAAAGGCAGTTCATATATATGGCTAAGTTCAACTCAACCGTAGTGAAAATAACTCAACACTGCTAGTTGAACGTTGGTCCTGATCGGACCAATTCCTTGCTGCCTCTCAGTTTGAGCATTTTGTAGGACCTAGCTAGCTAGTAGAGGAATGTCGAGAAATTAGGGCGAAGAAAAACAGGAATCAACAAAAATCAGAAGAACACAAAGATTTAACGAGGTTCAACAAAAATGCCTACGTCTTCGGGAGCAGAGCGACAAATTTCACTATTTCAGAGGAGTTCAATACATACCTATATGGTTACACATCATATATATAGATAAAACCCACAGATAAAATTACTAACCCGCCCCCACTCCCCCCAACCCACTTATCTCCAAGAGACACACATCTTCATTCCAAGAGACTCCAAATTATGATATATAAGTCATACCTAACAAATCTCTCATACCTATAGTATCTGTCTTGGTCAACATATCTGCTGCAATTTCATGATATGATTCAACAGAGTGAACTCTACCTACAACTGTACTCCTAACAGTGTATAGATATTAAATGCAGTGATTTTTTCTTTCATCACAGTCAATACACCTTTAACAATTCTGATGGTTTTTCTATCCTCATCTGCTTTAAGAATAAATCTATTTTTGTGTAAAGTGTCCAAGGAAATTAAATTATTATTCAAATATGGAATATGTTTTTATCACATAACACATAATAGGGAATTGTTTACTTCATATAGGTTATCTGAGTCTGGTTCAGTTTATTTGAGTGATGATAGATGTTACAATATTACTGGTATTGACAAAGTCAGAATTAAGATGTATGATGACTCTGTCAGAACATTATGTGATGTAAGACATATATTCCATATTTGAATAAGAATTTATTTTCTTTGTGCACTTTACACGTAAATTGTTTGTCTTAAGACAGATGATGATAGAAAAACCATTAGAATTGTTAAAGGTGCATTGATTGTGATGAAAGGAAAGATTACTAAAGGTAATATCTATAAACTGTTGGGGAGTACAGTTGTAGGTGAAGTTCTCTCTGTTGAATCATAGGATGAAATTGCAGCAGATATGTTGACCAAGCCAGATACTATCAACAAGTTTAGAAAGTGTCATCATACATCTTAATTCTGACATTGTCAATACCAGTAATATTGTAACATTTTTCATCACCCAAATAGACTGAACCAGAATCAGATAACTTGTATGAAGTAAACCATTCGTTGTTAGGTGTTATGTGTAGGTGTTATGTGAAGAGCATCCTGAATCAAGAATCCATACATCCTTCAACCGAGTTATTGTAACTGAAAGTGCATCACCATCATTGTAATCTGTAATGTCACTCTGCATAAATATTCATGGACTTAGAAGATACATCATGTTTCTTATCAAACTGCTTCTTGAGTTTTGGATAATCTCTTTTCATATGTCCCGGCTCCTTGCACTGTAGCAATGAATCGTCTTTCTGTCTTTAGGCTTTGACCTGGAATTTTGCATTCTAGAACTCTCTTTCTTCTCCTTCCTTCCACGATCCTGATTACCCTTAGCATATAAACAATTACCATGAGAGTTTTCCCCTGCATTTTGCTTCCGCTGGTTGTGAGCCAACAATGCTGCAGTAATCTCATCAATTTTGATTGTTTCTTTCACATATATAAGAGTAGTCACCAGATGTTCATAGGAGGAAGACGACAAATAACACAATAAAATCATTGTTCGATCTTCATCCTCAATACTCACATCAAACCATGTTAGATTTGTGATTATTTGATTGAAGACATTCAAGTGTTGCGCCATATCAGTGTCTGCTTGCATCTTCAACCCATATAGTTTTTGCTTCAGATACAATTTATTCGTCAGAGATTTTGACATAAACTGAGATTTCAATTTCTTTCATACTTCTCCTGGAGATTTCAGATTCATAACATGATATATAATTTCATCTGCCAGACATAAACGTATGGTACATGTTGCTCGTAGTTACAATTATTCCCAATCTTTATCTTCTATATTATCAAGTTTTGTAGCTCGCAAAGTCTTCAAAATTCTTTATTGTGCCAACAAATCTTTTCCCATTGTTTGTCACAATCCGAAGTTCCCGATTCCATCAAACTTCACTCTCTCGAATTTTGCATTAGACATTGTTATTTGAAATTAATTCTGCAGAGAACTTTTTCTGCCTTGTGTCTAAACAAAAATACATCGTAAATAAATTCAAAGAAACCTGAAATTTTTCTGTCATTTGCAGCAATTTTCCTGCAATTCTGCTGTGATTCGTGAATCAAATTTTTCACACGAAGCATTTTTCCTATTCGTGTCAACACCTCGACCGAACTGTGTCCTGCAAGTGAAATCCTTCTGCGACAAATTTGCGAACTCCGCTGGCCAAACTCCTCTGTTCGCCACCGAACTCTTCTGCTCTGCGAAACTGACTACCGCACGAACTGCTTGCAAACCGCTCCTTCGAGAACTTCCCTGGCCGCGGGAACTCTTCCGGCAAGTTGTCGAGACGATTCGCGAACTGCTTAGGACCTAGCTAGCCAGTAGAGGAAGTAGAGGAAGAAGAAGGGGGTGATGGAAAAGATTATGAATGGTTTTGTGTTGATTCTGTTTTGTATTTTCATTATTGCCTGCATTGTTATTGCCCCTTTTTATTATTTTTTCCACTACTTGTTTTTATTATTTTTGCAAGTGCAAGACAAGTCTAAGGGACTTTTTATTTGTTGATTGTGTTCGTAATACTTTGTTTTACATTTCTATTGTACTTTTACATCATTAATTATAATATCAAATTTGGTTTCAATGTGAAAATTATGTTGTGTTTCTCTGTACTGGGGTGTGAACATAGTAACCCGGGAGCGCTCTATTTAGTGCCACAACATTAGTCTTATAAATGTGAGTTTTGTTTGTATGGTGATCCAAACAAGGTTTGATTTAATCACCTTTGATCAACAAAATTATGTTTTAAGTTTAAAATTTTGAATAATAATTTAAAAATTGGATTTTCAGAAAAATCATTAAATAATTTAATAATGTTGTTGACATCAATAATTACTAAATATATTGTTGGAATTGATGAATTCAATTAACATCTTTTTCGCATAAATCACATATACACAATTTACTTAAAATGAATTTAGTTAATTAAAAGAGTGTAAAATTCAAAGTTTTAATCAATTTAGGCAACATAATAAGGTTTAGTATGAACTAAACTATAGTACCTGCACAGGAAAATTTGATATTAACACTAATATATTGGATTGTAAAATAAAGTAGAAAATTTTAAGTTAATAAAGTTGATCCTTTAGAAGACTGAATGAAAAATTGAAGAAATGAAATAGAAAAGAAAAATCAAGTTAAGGAAAAAATGAAATTGAAAAGAGAGTAGAAAATAAAAAAGAGGAAAAAATACTTGAGACTATTTTTTAGATACTTATTATTTAATTCTTATTTATACTTTTGTAAATTGAATTATCAAAATAACACACTTTTCTCATAATTCAAATAACTTATTATTTAATTCAAATAACACACTTTTCTCATACATCAAATAACACAATTTACTTAAAAATGAATTTAGTTAATTAAAAGAGTGTAAAATTCAAAGTTTTAATCAATTTAGGCAACATAATAAGGTTTAGTATGAACAAACTATAGTACTTGCACAGGAAAATTTGATATTAACACTAATATATATAATTGAAAGAGAGAGATAAAGTGGATTGTAAATTAAAGTAGAAAATTTTTAGTCAATAAAGTTGATCCTCTAGAGGATTAAAAGAAAAATTGAAGAAATGAAATAGAAAGGAAAAATCAAGTTAAGGAAAAAATGAAAATGAAAAGAGAGAAGAAAATAAAAAAGATGAAAAAATAATTGAGACTATTTTTTAAATACTTATTATTTAATTCTTATCTATACTTTTGTAAATTGAATTATCAAATTTTATTATCTTATAACTATTTGTATTATATTTAGGAAAGAAAATTTATATTATGCTTATTCAATAAGATTAAGTCCAAAATTTTAGAATCTTTCATTAATTAAAAATTATTAGGAATCGATTATCTACACATTGGACTCCTCATGATTATAATTCATAGAATATTGATGAAGATAAGAATTTAGGTAATATTGTGTTTACTTAGTATTTATTATTGATGATTTTGTACGTAAAATTTATTATTATTTTTTTCAGTTAAGTTTAAGAAAAGTTTATTATCAAAGGACTTGAGGACATAAATGTATAGTGTGGATTATTTGATGATAAATAATATGTAAAGTTTTAGAAAATTTGAAATTTTGTTGAGTGATTTAAGTGCAGAGAAATTAGGTGTGATTTATTTCAAATCATATATTTTTATTAATTTTTATTGCATTTATTCTGTATTTTATGATAGGAAATAGACATGACAATAATTTGTAGAATAATAGGAGAAGGTACACGCAGCACTACGACACTAGAGGCACAGCATCATAGCACCTGAGGTTCCAATTTTGATGCAAATTTCCTGAGAGCTTAACGTCATAGCACTGGTTTTGAGCACAAAGATGCGAGAAGTTCAGCGCCGAAGTGCAGGATTACGAATGCTGCAACAACGAAGGAGGCAAAAGTGGTCGAGAAACCCGATATGGTGTGCAGTGCCACTTTCCATAGCCAGAGCGCTATCGTTTCAGCATTGCAGAACCAAGTCAAGCATCATTGTAGTGCTGTAACATTAAGATAAACATGCCAGAAACTTGAGAGCTAGGCGTCGCAGCTCCACTCCATTAGCGGCATAGCAGCTCTACACCATTAATGTCGTGATGGCTTAATAGAGCAGTTTTCATTCCATTTTGGAGCGGTCCCAAGGGGATTATGGAGCATATCATAGTAATTGGAGTAGTTTTAGACACTAGGGAGTATATCATAGTGTGCACTAAGACTATAGGAGACTTGTAGTGTCAGTGTGAGTATTGAGTGTGGGAGTGAGCAATAATGTAAAGATGTGCAAAGGAAGGGAAACAGGAGCATATTTGGTCTTCAAAGGCTTAACTGAGTTCTATCATTTTTACTCTAGTCTTGTGATTGTATGTTTGTTTTTTTATTGTTTTTAATAACAATGCTTAGGAACTATGCCAATTTTTCTATGGATTGTGTTTCCCATTATACTTTTATAATATAATTTATGTGTTTTGAATTAATTCAAATGAAATATATTTTCTTATGAAATTTTGAACATCATTTAAGTATGTTTTGTTTGGCATGTTTTAAAATCAATCATGATCTAGAAATCTTTATTGAAATTTAGTGCAATAATAGGATTGCAATTAATTTTCTGGAAATATAAGTGTATAGTTTTTTGAAAATTGTAATCTTCGAAGATTTACGAAAATTCCAATTTGAAATACTCATATCTTTTTAAACATTCACTTTTAATAGATTTGTTGGATAAAATTTAGGTTTACTAAAATTAGTAATTACTTCAATTGGATTTAGTACTCGATCTTCATAGGAAAGTATCCCATTCACTATTTTATTACTTCAAATGGCGCGTGTGTATTAATTAGTTGGTTAGAACCCAAGTGTACGTTTCCCTTGAGTTTTTTTATTTAATATGACATTAGTTCCTGTTTAACATAAAGTGCTTGTATAAGTCATCCATACTCATCAGTTTAATCTTCAATGATGAATTTTGGCAAATAGCACTGCTACAATGTGGAAATTCCTACAATTTTCTTAAAATTTAAATGCGTAATCCTCGATTGTTTTATAAAATTTACTTCCACTTTTTGATGGCAGATTGCAAGAATTTACTCGGCACTTCACTTTTCCTTGCTGGGGAGATCGGTGGTAATGATTATAACTCTCCATTTGCACAAGGAAAATCTCTCAGGGAGCTCAAATCCTATGTTCCTCTTGTCATCCATGCCATCAGCGGGTTGATTAACGTTTGTGCTAATGCCATTATCCAAGCCATTTTCTTCATATTCCTCCATTAAAATCAATCTTCATTTTCAGTATCAAAATCTTAATTTTACTGCCAGGATTTGATCGAGCTCGGTGCGAAGACCTTGTTGGTTCCAGGCAACTTCCCCATAGGATGCTTTCCGGTTTACCTCACGATATTCGAGCACTCGGAAGATCGTGATTTGAGCACAGGTTGCATCAAATGGCTGAACGAATTCGCTCAATACCATAACAAGCAGTTGCAGCTGGAGCTAGACCGCCTTCGAGCTCTTCACCCGCATGCCACCATCATCTATGCTGATTACTACAATCCAATCATGAACTTAATCTCCAACCACAGCAGCTGGAGTGAGGCTATTCTTCTTCTTTTGCTCCAGTTCTTCATAACAATTACGTTTGATTTCCAAAAATGTCAATAAAAATAAAAATAAAAATTGCTTTCAGACACTTGGAAAGTTCCTATGGCCCCATGCTGCAGCGGGGGTCGCCCTTATAATACAAAGGTGCATTGCGGAGATAGGGCCGCAACCGTTTGCGCTGATCCGTCGTCTTAATCAATATATATCTCATGGGATGGAGTGCACCTCACTGAAGCGGCTTACAGATTCATTGCCAGTGGATTGTTGGAAGGACCTTTTGCTGACCCACCTATAAAAGAGGTTTGCTCGCATATACTCCTCAATGATGCCTGACCAAGGGTGCATTTGGGGTAGCTTATCCGCAGCGAAATGCAGTCTCACCGTTTGAAAACTGCGTTTGAGCTGCTTATCCGAAAACGCAGTTGGTTTTTTATATTAAACGCGGAACGCTGGTCGAATCCCGCTATCCGTGTTTCTGTGGGGTAGCTTATCCGCAGCGAAATGCAGTCTCACCATATGGAAATTGCGTTTGAGCAGCTTATTCGAAAACGCAGTTGGTTTTTTACATTAAACGCGGAACGCTGGTCGAATCCCTCTATCCGTGTTTCTGGATAAATGGCTTATCTGGATAAGCACAAGCTGCCCCAAACACACCCTAAGTTTGCTATATCTAAGCATCTTTAGAAATAGCTACTGCACTAGTTTGTCGAATATTATTTAATATATACATAGGAATTGGGTGGTATGTATGTAAATGCCCCAAAAATTAAAGTCTGCTATTGTATTTATTTGACACATCATTTGCAACCAAATATCCTGTAAATTTTAGTACTTTTACAGATGGTGCATTGATACAAATATATAATTAGATACTGTACATGATATTGATCATACTTGTCTCATGGTACACATGCAGTGAGTAAAAGTTCTTTGCAGTGTGTTTTTTGGATGGATATTACTGAAAATATGCATGGAGTTGAATCCCTTAGAAACTATTTAGAATTTAGTTCATGATAAAAACATGCATCTTAGTATTATGGAAGCCATGTTATGGTCGCTAACTAGACATATGTTGATCAAGTTGGGGGAATGGGGATGAAATGGACACTAGAGTTTGCACAAATGTTCTTGAAGGCTTGAGCATAATGTGGGAGTAACATGTGAAGAAGGATTCATTATGGAAGTTCATGGATGGAAGACATCAATGGGTTAGTCATCGTTTTAATTGGATTTAGCCATGAATTCAATTTAAATCCAACCAGATACCTAAAAAATAAAAATTAAATCTAATGCTTGGCTAAATCTAATTTTCTCACGTTTTCTTTTTCTTCGCATATTCCGTCATTTATAATACATAAATTCGGATGTAGTGAATCCGATTGTGAGGTGAATTTATTCTGCTGTGGATTTGGTAAATCTTATTTAATGCAAATTTATGTTGCACCCAAACACCGCCTTAAACTTATATTTTTGAAAGTTGAGCTTTAAAAGCTTATCTTAAACATTAATGTCACATCTAATTTGCTTTAATTTTGACTTTTTTTCATTTTTATTTTTTATATTTTCCGGAGTATTTGTTGTTTTGATTTATGGGATGAGTTTCAATTTAGTTGGGGAAATGTGCGAGGAATGTAAACTTTATATTTACATGTTTTGTTTAGAATTTTAACTTGTGAATGGATGCTTGACAATAAAACATAAAGATTTACAAAACAATTTAATAAATAAATAAAATATCAATGAATTTTGAAAATATCCAGAAAATTTGAAAATTTTAGTTTTAGAAATTATCATTTGTTTATAAATTATTTTAAAAAAAAAATAGAAGGATTATTTCTCAAAGCAATAACTTAAATCCTTATTTATGCCTTAAATTTTATTGAAATTCCTATCATCACTTTAGTGAACATTATGACTTCTTTATGCATGGCAACATTATGACATTATAAATTTTGGCAACCCATTTTATAATTTTTGAATTGGATAATTTGTTAGTAATTACCTTGCACTTGACCACTAATTCATATTGTTATTGCTACTATTCTTTCTATTACTAATCCTAGTTGTAGTCTTCTAGATAGATATTTGCAATATCATGGCCATTGATCTATAATAAATATGATTGTCTATTCTAGTATATATATATATATATATATATATATATAT
>NW_018165626.1:186403-212026 GCF_001263595.1 Phalaenopsis equestris | reverse complement strand
ATATATATATATATGAGTATTGAGGAATTATTTGGGCAGCTTTTCTCCTCCACTTTCACTCATGTTTGTGTTGATCCATTTTGACAAGCTTTGTAGGCATGGTGATTTAACAAAAGTCACATGTCATAGAATTGTTCTTAAAGTTGCTGGTAAAGGGGAAAGAAGAAAAAGAGGGTTATTAGGATCAATTTAGTAGCTTCTTAGTTCTTTATATATGATTTTTTTTTTTTTTGAAATGTATCAATTTTATTGTATAAATATCCAATTTGAATTTTAAGTTTCTTAATCATATTCAAATATGAACTACAGGCCACTCAACTCCTGCATTCTCACAATCAGGTGCCCCATGCTTGAAGTTGGCCGACACAATGTTGAAGCTAAAAATATTCTAGTTTAATCCACAACACCTCTAGTTATGATGCGACCACCCCCTTTAAAATATTAACATAAATTGACTTATTCAAAATTTTATAAAAATAAAGTAAGTTATATTTAAGTTGCCAAGTATATGTTTATTTATGTCAAAATATAAATAAGATAAAGTAAATAATTAATAATATACCAGATAATCCAAAAAAATTTACTAAGGCCCCGTTTGTGACCCCACTTTTGCGGCTTTTACGTTTCGGAATCAGAAAAGTCGCGTTTGGGAAACTTTTTTATCAAGTGTTTTGCGGATGGGGCCCGCATTTTGTCGAACGGTGAAATAGAAGAGGGATATGGAGTTCTGCAGCTGGAGCTTTGTTGCAAGGTGCCACAGACGTTGTTGCCCATTCGGATTTCCGATAATCCCACTTCCCTATCGTAACATAGAACAATTGCTACTCTCCTTCTTTGTCACCTATGTTATTAGGGTTGAAACCCAGATATGCTCCCCTCCTTTGGTTGTCAGCGTCGTCGATTTGTTGCCTACCTGTTGATTAGCTTGCTCTTTCCCATACATATGTGTAGATGAACATTTTGAGGGGAGATTTCTGAGTAGTTATTTGTTTTTTCTTCTCGTATTGCATATGTTTTAATGCAAAGTTGAAGTTTGCAAGATAGATAAGTTAGCAACGTGTATACTAATCCTGATCAAGCAGTAGAACCTACGAAATAAAAAATATATGAACATTGTACATGTGATTCTTTAAGAATTCTTTGTGGACTTGCGGAGAAACATGAGATGGAGAGGAAGGCGGATGAGGAGGACTTGGCCGGATTTTATGAGAGGGATGTGGGGGGGGGGGGGGGGGGGGGGGATGTTGAGCATTGCATCCATTTTTTAGTATATGAGATAGTTTCATAAATGGGATTGCATATGCATTGATGCAAAGTTAGAGTTTGCATGATACACAATTAACATCATTTATACCTATCCTGATCAACCAGTCGAAGTTATGGAGTAAAATATTTATGATCATTGTTCATATATTTCTTTAACTATTTTTTTTTAGTCTATGTGAGAATTTTACAAATTAAATTGCATATATTTTCATGCAAAGTTGTAGTTTGCAAGATAGATAAGCTAGAAACATCAATACCTATCCTGATCAACCAATAAAAGTTATGGGATGAAATATGTATGATCATTGTTCATCTATTTCTTAAAAATTTCCTTTTTTTACCTTTATAGATGGAATTACATATGCTTTGATGCAAAATTGAACTTTGCATGATAGATAAATTAGCATCATCTATCTCTATCCTCATCAACCAATAAAAGATATGGAATGAAATAGATATGAACATTGTACATCTGTTTCTTTAAGAATTCTTCGTGGACTTCTATAACATTGTACATCTGTTTCTTTAAGAATTCTTTGTGGACTTCTATAACATATGCATGTACTGATTTTACTTAGTCAATTTGCTTGCTACTGCCTTCTCTTTGTTAAATGTTTTTATTAGCTATTACACGTGTTACAATCCTTATTTTATATAATGTGTCATCTTGAATAGTTTTCTTATTTGTTATTGTTCAAAGGTATTTTGTGTATTGTTTAACTATGTTAAGAGGGGGTGGAAAGGCTAGTGCAATTTATGATAATTGCCCCAACAACATGCGCTTTCATTGTTGAAATTTATGTTTAGTTTTAGAATTTGTGAAACCATGGAAATTTTAGTCAAGTATATGTTATTCATTAGAATTATTTTCTTAATGTGGTGACGTAACGAGTGTACATATAATATTTATCAATTTATCTAATTGTTGAATTTTGTCAACTTAGATGTAGTGTTATAAGATGCATACAAAAATAACGTAAGCATAGCCTAAAATCATCATGTTCACTTGACATCAAGTAAATCAAAATGTTTATCCATTAACCGAAATAGAAAAAGTAAACTATGAGTTGGGTCTTCTCTAAACCATTATTTGAAAAAATAAGTATAGAAGTTATCATTTAAAAAACAACAAAAAGGAAAAGATTGAGAGAGATCCCACTAAAAGAAAAAAAAAAAGGATTTGATGTGAATAATAAAAATTCCTCCATAACAGTATTAATATTAATCTAGAAAAATAACAAAGTTAAAATTTTGAAACTTGTCCAAATCAAATCTAATAATTTATTAACATATTTGTCAATATAAAGTTTCAAATAATAGCAAAGTCTAATTTAGTCTTATACAAGGATAGAAGTTAAGTGTGAGCTGAACTTAAATAGATGGAACATTATGGCTTATGCACCTTTGGCACTGAGTAGAGACATTATGATGTGGACTATTTGTGATGACTATTCTATTATTATAAATATATATTTAGGCATTCGTAAGATTAAGCAAAGATCCAAGTAAGGGAGAACTGAAATACCATGAAAATTATATATTTTTAACCCTACTTAGATTGATAGTTTTACATATGTTTGCATATGATTTTATTTGCAACACTAATAATTGAATTTCAAACTTTGTACGTGCAAGGGAGATTTTTGAAATAATAAAAGAAAACACATGATTTAGTTCAAATAATTATTCATGGTTATTTGTTACTAAAGCAATATTATTTGAAGGGAATTTAATGTTGGGCATTTTGCTAGTGCACCATGCTTGGCAATAAGCAACAAACCAGGTGCTCACAATAGAGATCTTTGAGCCCATGTGCACAGTATAGTGCCAAATTTAGTAGCCTAGACAAAGAGCGTAGTGAAGAAGTGGCAAAAAAACTATACACCAACACACCAAAATAAAATAGAGAAAAATTTTGAGCCTTGTGCTTAGGTAATAATCATTATTACCCTCTAGCACCTATGTGCCTCAAAGTACCTCCTACAAATTTGACCAAATTTAACATTTACACTTGTCATATATGGAGTATCTTTGTTAAAAAAAGGATATTTGGATGATCAAACAAGATTTTTTTGCTGATTTAATTATCGATTTTGAGCATTCATTATTTAAAATTGTTAGAGTACAATTGGAGAAGGTTCTTTGAGCAATATCTTAGCTTGCGGCATAAGGTATGACATGATAGGTAGGGCTGTCAATTTGGCTCGTTGTTCATGAACATCTCGTGTTTGGCTCGTTAAGAAATTCGTGTTCGGCTCGTTCGCTAAGTTACTAGCCAAACACGAATATTGTTTTGGCACAAAATACTACTAATCAATTATATATATCTTTGATGATGGTCCATGTGAAAGCCATGAAAACAACAATTTAATATTATATAACTTTTTATATAACAATATATTACATATATTTTTTATATAATAATATAATATATATATTTATGTCTAAAGTTAAATCATAATACCTCATGTGACAATGTGGTTGGTGAATAAATCATAATACCTCATGTGACAATGTGGTTAGTGAATTCTTTTGTATAGATTTGATCCAAGTTTAAATCCCACACTTTATATCTATTTTTCTCAATTTTAGTTTAACCAGCCAATTTCGAGTCGAACACGAGCTGAACACAAACACAAATATTTAAATTGAGCCGAACATGAACACACTGTTCACGAGCTGATTTCAAACACGAGACGATTTCGAACGAGCCAAACACGAGTCAAGCCTGAGCTCGCTCAAGCTCGGCTCGTTTACAGCCCTACTGATAGGCGCATACTTTAAGTGAAAGCCAACCCTTAAATTCTTCATTCCCTTCTCTTTATTAGTTTGCATTGTAATCACGTTTGAGCTGAAACACAGTGTTTCTTTTCTTTCGAACATAAGATAAATCTCTTTTCATTGGTCTGGTGTAGCCAGTGATGTTTTCACTAGGCTATGATTTTGATTAATACAATGTTCTTTAATTTGTATTTACATTATTTATTTTTCTATTGGCTATGGTTAGGTGTAGCAAGTGATGCTCTCACTTGGGTCATTGAATTAAATCATTTTAGAAGCTCATTAAACTTTTCTCACAAAGATGCTTGATTTGGCATGCATTAACATGCAAGATTTGTGACTTAATTAGCAATATAATTAATATCTCAATTTTTTGTTACTATTAGTTGTTTTGGGCTTGTTGGACTTCAAATTGATGACATTTGGTGGTAATGAAATTATCTCATTAAGATAATTCAATTTAATTATAAGTTCATTGAAATCAAAATTTAGATGATCATTAATATACTTTTTGAGACATTTACAACTAGAAAATTACATTAAAGCTCTGTTTAATTTGATGAGTTTTTTATGATATACTAATTTTCTCTTATATATATATATATATAAAGTCTTTAAGACAAATTATAGCATAAGTTCTATAATTTTAGATAAATTATATAACATAACCAGCCCCCCTATCTGCTCTAAAGGTCGTGGACATAATATTTCTTTTTAAAATTATAATTTTACCATTTCATGAAATTAATGCCTCAATTAAAATCAATATGGTCAAACTTCCCAATTCCTATGACAGAGCTCCAAGCTTTCTTAAAAATAAACGTAAGGTCCGTTTAAAGCAAGTTATTTGGTGCGGTGGCATTTTGAAAACACACCCGATCTGCTTGGGTAAACTCGTTTTGGTAGCTTATGCATTTTCAAAATGCTGAAAACAACATTGTCACACCGCACATATCTAGGTGCGGTGACAATTTTCTGGCAATGATATGACATTTCCAAAAAAAATAAAAATTTATAATAATCATCGCACCTAGCTTATCAGAAGATTATTTTTAATCAACTTGTGAGAAGATTATTTAATACGTTGCATCTGCCCCCTTAGACCCTCCTTTTGTATAATTCACTCATAAAGTAGCTGAAACATTGCAATTCACAAATCTAGCACCCTCTTTCATCCATTTTCTATATTCTCAAAGATCAAAATTAATTTATTCACAATATTTTTTTATCTTTCATCCATTTTCTATATTCTCAAAGATCAAAATTCATGATAAAACCCCAAATATTCTTCATTATTATCAAATTCACAATATTTTTTTATTATTGCACACGTAAATAAATTAATTCAGTAGTTCAAAAATATCACAAGAGTGCTAGATTTTATAAATAACAATGATTCGGATGATACGCATGTAATTTTTATGAAAAAAAATACATAAATAGCTGATATTCAATGATTTCTACGTTACATCTTCGTCATATAAATCCATTAAAAACTAGATAAATGAACTTTTCTATATTTCTTCACTTTGCTGAGAAATACACTTCATGTATTCAACTTCACATGATCCTTGATGATTTTTGGCTACATATCCCAAACATTTTGCATATTTTAAGGAAAAAAAAAATGCAAAAAACTATAGATTACATGGAGTGATATGGGATTATAATGAAATTTACACAATTAATGATGATAATGTTCATAGTGTAATGTCTACTTCTTAAATCTCCATAAATCTAAATATTTTTTTAGAAATAACCCCAAAAATATAACTAATTGAGTTGAGCCCGCTCCTATAACATTAGAAAAGTTGAAAGCGATACTCCAAATCAATGAATACATTATGCCCCCTCAAAACTTTCAACCAAACATGTTATTGGCATATACATCCATGGTTGTATCAAATAAGCTCATGAGATGTTGATAGGCAGCACTAACATTCTTTAATCCGAATTAGCAATACAAGGGGATGAGAATCAAAATAGACAACAGCCCTCCTCATTTCTAAAACTCCCCCAACTCCTGCTCATTTTTAGAGTAACCTTAGTTGTAGATCTGAAAAATGTTCCACTCCACTTTGAGCAGTCTGTTAGTTGTAGATCCAACCCTTCCCAGCATCCTTAAACTTCGAGGTAGTGTTTTGTGCTCCCTTGATTTTAATGCATGAAATGGAAAAATTTAGTACTCCTACACCATCTACGAAACCTAAGAAGGAAGGTTTTGGGCAAATTATCTTTAATGCTGATGGCAGCCATCAGACTTGAGCTTCAACTAGCTCAGATTCCAACATAGGATTTTTGCTGATTTCCTTTTCCATATTACAGTTAGCTTCAGCAATAAGAATCTTGTCACTCACATCACCAAAAAAACTACTCCTAATTCCACTTTTTAAGTCCTCCTGGCCACACTTTTATGTAAAAACCATAATTTGATCCGTTGGTTCCCTATGTAATAAAGTGTTCCAGGCAGCTTGGACGCAATTCTTGAAATTGCAGTGCTTGTAAACATTGTAGAATCTGAAAGGTAATTTGGTAGCTATGAAGCACCGACACCTCCAAATAGAAGCCGTACCCGAGTTCGACACGTGTTGGACATTGATACGGACACTGCTCCAACACGGGCCAATACAGTGTCTGATACTTTACCAAACGTGTCAGAGCTGTCTGATTAATTCGACACTTCCCGGACACCTCTTCACACCACTCGGACTCGGACATCGCTCAACACCAGACATGGGACTTAAATTCAAGCGGTGAAAGCATAATGTGAAGCAAGAAAAAAAAATCAAAGATGCAATGTTTATGAAGGCCTTACGGTCGTACCATTGCCACACAACAACAAACCAAGCAGAGATGAAGCCATCATCAAGCATTAAACCGAAAGGTACCCAACAATCCTCCCTTGTTGACGAAGACACCGAGTTCAACGAAGAGACAACCAGCCAAACCTCCTCTGTTGTTGAAGGCAGTGGTTTATAAGAAGATTAATCCAAAGGCACCCATCAACACTCCATTGACAGCTTAATCCAAAGGGTTAAGGGCAGACGAAGTAGAAGAAAGAAAATTGAGTTCCCCTTTTACAGATTTTGAGTTATCCAATTATAAATCACCGTGTGGAAATACGGGGCCCACCGCTAAAAAAAATAAAAATTAAACTTTTACTATGCAACCAGGACTGAATCCCGCCCAAGCCTTTGAAAAATTAAACGCAAAATGTAACGCGCTGAATACAAAGTGTTAGATCATTGCATTGAAAGGGAAATCGTCGCACGAGAGTCGAGCATTGTCTCATTCGCCATTTGCCATTCGTTTAGGGTTTTCCATTGCTTTCTTGAATCACATGCCTTAGGGTTTAGGGTTGTCGTTCGCCGGTCGAGATACATTCGCTCTTTATCTTTATCGAGAAGCTTATGAGAATGGAAACCGATGAGTCTATGAGAATGGAGACTGAAGAGCCTAAGAAGAATGAGACAAAGAACGTAAGAATGACACACAAGTGGGTTCATCTATGTAAATTTTATTTTGTGGTTGTACTTTCATTAAAAAGTTTATGTTAGCCGAGTTAGACACTTCATCTTATAGTATTTTCGTGCATAGTTCAAATTAAACACTGTATGATTAAAATAAAAAACAAATCACTCAACAATATCACAATATTCTGAATTAAATATCACCACACTTTCACCCAATAACATCAATATAACACGATATCAAATCAAGTGCACATCAATAACACTATTGTATTAGTTTAACACAAAAAAAAACACTACAATAACACCAAAATCATATTGAATTAATACACAAAACACCACCGAAATAACACCAAAATAATACAATATTAATACATTAATAACACCATAATAACGCCAAAATAAGCATTCACTTCCTAAACCCTAAACCCCTTAATAAAGACTAAATGACATTGAAATAACGTCTCAATAATGACTAAATGACACATAATATTTGTTTCATTATATTTATTTTATAGGTTTAAGAACCCAAGGTCCATGAATTATAGATGTTGATCATTCGTAGTAAGAGATGTGTTTGATAAGGTCATGTCTGCAATATGTGAGGAGAACAGAAATGACCTGAAAATATTGAATGTTGAACATGTTTTTTAAGTCCCTTCCTTATCCTCAAGACTGTCTTGACACTGCAAATATTGCAATGTTGGCACTATGAAAAAATGATATTCAGAATGGGCGGGAAGAAGCTAAGAATAAATTGTGATGAAGTTACCCTGCTGATAAGCATGCCAAATAGAGAAGTGGCATAGTGGAAAAAGTTCCACTTATGATGTGGATGCCCGGCTAATGAAGAATGTTATTTTGAACTTTTCAATGGAGGAGTCTTCTACACTTTTGATCAATTGTTTTAAAAAATTTAGTTATCAAATTTATTTTTTCCTTCTAATAATTTTAGTGTTCTTAAAGGACTTTACATCTTCGACGAGAATGTACAGACTTTCTCTTCATTTCATTGGTCTGATGCGCTATGTGAATTCCTCATTTAACAAATTAATACAGTAGCCATCAAAATAAGACGAAACCATCTTTTAGGATATATCGATGGTTTTTTTCTGCGAATAATTAATATCTTGTATAAACCTCAAAAAACTTTTTTTAGTGTAAAGAATAATACACAACTCTCGTTTTATGCGCACATATCTTTGGTCACTCCTGCCGCTCCTGAGGCCTGGCCTCAAATGTTGAGTTGAATAACAAATGTAAGCTGAAACTCGTCACAAATTGATTTAGTCTTTAAGAGACTAACTTTGAACAAACACGTCATTTACATTATTCAATGTTATTTAGGTCGTATATAAGTGTTATTAATGTTGTTATTTTGTTGTTTTTAGGTGTTGTTCATATTCTACTTAGTTGTTATACAGGTGTCATTTAGGTGTCATTCAAGTTTTACATTTAGATGTTATTTAAAATTTAATCTAGGTGTAATTTTGAGAGTTTTAATTATCAATGTGATTATTTTTGAATTAAATTGCATGTTTATGATCATTTTTTGGATTTAAAAGAAGATGAAAGCAATTTGCTCGCCAATCCAGAGGAAGGACTACCCAGTTCAGTTACGCAATTCCCACCAATCCTCCCATGCTGACGAAGACACTGAGTTCAACGAAGAGGGAACCCACCAAACCTCTGTTGACGAAGACATTGAGTTCAACGAAGAGGGAGCCCACCAATCCTTTCATGTTGTTAAAGACAGTGGTTTTCAAGAAAAGACACCTGTCAACACCCCATTGGCAGCTTAATCCGAAGGGTTAAGAGCATACGAAGTAGAAGAAAGAGGAAATTGAGTTCCCCTTTAACTGATTTTAAGTTGAAGAGAAGAAAAATAAAAAAGGACGTTGGTGAGCAAGATCGTTTTTATTAAACAATAGCAGATGTCATTGTAAATACTCATACTGAAAAAGGGCGATCACCAGATAATTACACAACTAATAGTAGATACTTGAGCCACTTTATAGATACTTCAGCCACTACTGTAGATAGTCAGGCCGAGAAGCGCACGCAAATAATAATACCACTTGTTGTACATACCATACACATTGAATAAAAATAACTAATAACTGAACATGAAGAAGTGGAAGAAACAATGAATGGTCTTCAATCACTAGCCCTAGCATTAAAAAGTTTAAGAGATCAGCGAGAAGTCGTCTTAAAAAGTTTAAGAGATCAGCGAGAAGGCGTCCATGAAGAGTATTATGTGCAAACGGTATTTGTAAACGACTTTCCATACAGTTTCTTGTATCTTCTAATTTGACATTATATATATTTCAAAAGTGTTGTTTTGTAGCCTCATTCAGTTGAGTCCCACATCGACCTTCCTAACAAATCACTGGTATCTATTGAAATGCAAGAAGTGGTCGATCAATGTATGTTAATATACACTAAAAAGTGAGTAAACCTTAACTTTTTAATGCATTGCAATTGTCTTATATTAAAGTGTCACAAAGATCTTGTGTTTACTGTGTAGGAATGATATTTATGATAAACGACAATGGCATTGTAATAGATCACGGTGGGGTTGAAGATTTACTATGCAATGGTTGGATTGCAAATAAATACGTTGATGTCTTAATCAACATTTTGAATAAAAAGAAGAATAAAACTTCATATTTATACAGGTCATACCTATATGCATTTCGTCATTATACTGGGTAATCATATATATCTAATATAATTAAACTTTTACTACATGAAAATATTAAAATTGTCATTTCATTCAGACACATCATAAAGTGAGTAACACCTCAGCATTTGTGTGTCATACCACAAAGAAAGAGTTAAAAAGACGACATTATCTTGTTTCCTATCATGGCCAACAAACACTGAACATTGTTAGTTGTGGATTTAAAAGAAAGGAAATGCAGATTATATGATTTCTTACCTAACCAAATGCACAATGTCGTATGTCACAACGTTGTAAGTATAATCTACATAATTTATCAATCACATTCATGCACTAATTAGTATCACATTAAAGTTTGTAGTTCAATCAATTTACAAGATGCTCGAAAATCTTTCAGGAGCAAGCCAACGAAAGGGTCAGTGTCAATCGTTAAAGGTGCTCCCGTTCAAAATAATAATAATGACTATGACATATTTGTCTGCAAATTCATGGAAAAATTAGTACAGACTTACCGATGTGACTGTAGTGAGGAGCTAGACTGGCAGGCAGACAAACCAAGATTAGGGCAGAGTTAGCCTATGTGCTTTGTATGTAGACTTTGTTTCTTACGTGGAAGCTATTTTACTGGAATATTATAATTTGATTAATTAGAATATGATCTAATGAACCGTAACTGATGTGTTATTTCTGTATTATGATTGTGTCCGAGTATTATTGTGGTGGTTTTGTAGTGTTCAAATGTAAACAGGTACTTAAGATTAAATATATGAATAAACCATATTGAGGTCGATTCGTTATTTCAAATGGTAAAGATTGCTTTAAGCCATCCAAAATTGTCTTAAGTAGCCAAATATATTCCAATAACCCGCAAAATATTCCAATACAACCGCAGTACAATCGAGGCACAATTGCGAATGCTTGAATACCCTGCGAAATATTCCAATAACCCTTTATTATATTCCATTTGCGCGCGAGGATGTTTGCTGGTGGTTATATTTTGGTATTTTTTCAGTAGTATTACAGTAGTAATTCGGTTTTATGATGAATTTCTGCCCGCGAGGTTATTAGAATTTTCCACGATAGATTCCAACAACACCACAAAGGGCTTAAATAACGTGCAGAATATTCCAACAACCCCGCATTACATTCTAATATAACCCTGGAAAACATGAAAAATGTTTAATGCATAAAACTATGTTAAGTTATCAAACTCAATCAGTTTAAATACTCTAATGAACTGCATCAAATGTAAATAAGTACTTCAGATTAAACATATGAATAAATATTAAGTAGCCAAATATTTTCTAATAGCCCGCGAAATATTCCAATACAACCGCAGTACAATCATGAAGGCTAGAATACTCCACACAGAATATTCCAATAACCCCTTGTTATATTTCATTTGCGCGAGAGGATGTTTGATGGTGGTTGTATTTCAGTATTATATCAGTAGTATTACGGTAATATTCCAATTTTATTATTGCTATAGTATTCGAGCTTTTGGAATTTAATGGATATGGACTGGACATTGAGTTTGCAATGTTGTCATTTTTTTAGTAATGTTGGTTTTTTATTCATTTTAGCAATTAATGTAGGGTTATTAAAATATTTTAATAACAATATCACCATAATATCATGATAACACCTCAATACCACAAACACCAAATAATACAATAACATTGCAAAAACTATAATAATACCACAATAAAAAAAGAATAACACCTCAAAAGCATGAAAGTAAAAAAGTATAATAGCTATATCTTGACTTGAACCAGTTTCTTTCTCCATTTCTGTATACAATGTTTCATGTTAGGGAATAGTAATGCAGTGTGCAAAAACACATCTTTATGAATATAGGCAATGTTTACGTTTCACTCTCTTGTTTTTCTCTCGATAGCCTTTTAATCCTGAATTAGATATTCTTTTTGCGCGCATCTTCGTTAGGTCATTCAAATTGCACTCTTTATTCAGTGTCTTTTTCTTATTTGATTTTGGCTTTTCCTGAGGTTCTTTCCTACTCAATATTGCATCGACATCGATTGTTAGTTTCTTGAATGTCTCTAGCACGCACTTCCTAAACACTTCATTACCTCGTGTTGTGGTACTGATATTGTATGCAAATTTTAGAAAGTGTGTGACATATAAGTCCACTTAAAGAGCTTGACAACATTTGTGACTCTAGAGATGTCTATAACCATAACAGTTATATATGTCACTTTTTGCATGAGCATACCATTGCAATAATACATATCTATCATGGATCCCTTAGAGCGTGAGCACATAATAAACTCATCATTTCAATTTTTTTGCAACTGTAAATAATTTCAGAATTACTTCTGTCCAGTTTAATTATTCAGGGTCTATCTGTATCCTATTATTAAAGTTTCTTATGTAAAATATTGAATCCCTGTTGGTAGAGAATTTCACAGCAAGTTCACACAAACCATGTAGTAATTCTGCTTGAAAAATTGAATATCTTTCTCGTATAAACTAATGCAGTCTGCCTCAACAAGGGACTACTTTTACAACAGAAACAATTGCAGACTGTTCACATTTAAAATCTTCATTCTTCTCATTTCTTCTCCAAAATTTCATGACATTTTTAAGGCTCAAAAAACTTTCAGTGAGGGAACATGTTGGATTACTAAAGTTTCTAATGTAAAATATTGAATCCCCGTTGGTAGAGAACTTCACAGCAAGTTCACACAAACCATGTAGTAATTCTGCTTCAAAAATTGAATATAACTTTCCCGTATAAACTAATGCAGTCTGCCTCAACATGGGACTACTTTTACAACAGAAAAAATTGCAGACTGTTCACATTTAAAATTTTCATTCCTCATTTCTTCTCCAAAATTTCATGACATTTTTAAGGCTCAAAAAACTTTCAGTGAGGGAACATGTTGGAGACACCATGACAGATGTTATTAGTGAACTCACTTTTTTGAGTTAATAGAATCGTCATTCCAAATATTTCTTTATTAAAGGTCGTTGATCATTTATGTTTGATAATATGCAAATTATCCAACTACGCATTCTCGTGTGAATTTTCTTTCTCAATCATTATACCCAAAGTTTCTTCAAGCTCCGCTTCAGAGTCACATCTACCCATGCATTTATAAAAAAGATCATTGACTCTCTTACTACCCACACCTCAATGAAGTTAGGAAGATAATTTATTGTATATATGTTATTGGCATAATATGTCTAGTGTATGGCAGACACTCTTCAATTGCTTTTGTCATTGCTTGATCATGGTCAATGAATATTGTTATTGAGTGTTTATTATCTATTATCCGGATAAAAAATTTGAATAGACTAGAATGAGTCAATCGTTTCATCTGTGACAAAAAACCAACTCCAAAGAGAACATTATGTCATTGATGGTTCATAACGATAATATGAGCACAACATAAGTTGTATTTAGTCAGTATATAACTTATATCAAATATTATTGCATCCCCAAAACAGTCGAAATCAAGCCTATATTCTCTATCACTCGAAAAGAAATTCAACAAACTACTAGACACATCAATTTAAACGTCCCACGCAAACATGGTATTCTCAGCTTCTCTCAGTGAACAATTGTAGTAGAGAATTAGCGTTTGCATATTTAATTTAAACTCTTCTCTCTTTGTTTGAAATTATAGGCGTCACTCCTCGTGCAATCAAAATTCTCTACTCCCCCGACTTTTGTAACCAGAAAGCTAAATGAATTGTTGGTTCTAATCCCAGATTATTTCATCGATCTAAGCACGTATGCATTGATGTCGCTCATCTTTCTGCTGGAACATAATAGATGTTTGTCACCGTTCTCCGTCAAATGATGGTTATGACTTTCTATAAATTTCTTAACTGACTATTTAGCTTCGATATCAACGGCATATCGGATCATAGCTGGACAAACAGTCCTTATGTACGCTCTTTTAAACTTCACCTTGATATTGTGATTCAACTCTTTCTTGAAACTAATCTTACCGCAAATAAAGCTTTTATCTTAACCCTCTTTGAATTCGGCCAAAAACCACTGTGGTCCTTTCGCATGATAAATCTGATAAGGTATGCATATGCACACTATTGTTCATAAGTTTTCTTCTCATTATGGACAACTGCACGAAACAAGTTGTTTGCAATTTGATCATTGCATACTTTCAGCCTTAGGAAACTGCAAATTTTAACATAACACCATTAGAACGATAAAATAACACTCCAATAAAACTGAGTAATTAGATCCAATAACACTAATATAACATGATAAAAATTTGTAAATAACACCTCTCCGCTCCAACACAAAGGTATCGTTAAAAACCAATAATACGGAAATAACACCATAATAACAACACAATAATATCTGCATAACAATGCCAAAATAACACTACAATAAAACAAAGTGATTAGATCCAATAACACTAGTATAACCCTATGATAATAATATCAGGCCCCCACTTGAACACAAAGGTAAAGTTAGAAGCCAATAATATAGAAAAAACACCACAATATCACGAAGATAACATTAAAGGCCAAAATAACACTCCAATAAGCCGAATAATTAAATCCAAAAATATAATTATAATACCATGATAATGCATAAATAATATCACATCGTCACTCCAACATAAAAATAAAATTACAAGCAGATAATACATAAATAACATCACATCGCCGCTAGAACGAAAAGAATAACACTCCAAAAAAAACGGAGTAATTTAATCCACTACTATAAAAAACAATCATAACAAGAAAATAACACCGAAAAAAACTAGTTAGCACAATGATATTTACCTAAATAACACGACGTCTCACTCTAACAAAAACATAACGTTACACATTTGATAAAAACAAAAAAAAAACATTATCTAAAAATCGTTGCAGCACTGCAATAACAGATCAAAACAACAAGAAAGTTCACACAAGTAACAATAACACGTCATACACCCTAAACGCCATTAGGGTTGTAAACGAGCCGAGCTTGAGGGAGCTCAGGCTTGGTTTGTGTTCAGCTCGTTCGAAACTACTCGTGTTCGAAATTGACCCGTGTTTGAAATCAGCTTGTGAATAGTGTGTTTGTGTTTGACTCGATTTAAATATTCGTGTTCCGCTCAAACCGCTGAAAACCTGCTCGTTAAAATTAAATTGAAAAAAATAGATGTAAACTGTTTGATTCGAACCTGGACCAAATGTATACAAAAAAATACACTAGCAACATTACCACATGAGGTGTTATGATTTAAACTTAGATATAAATATATATAATATATTATTCTATAAATAATATATGTAATATATTATTATATAAATAATTATATATATATATTTTTTTATTTTGAGCTAAAACGAGTCGAACATGAGTGAATAAATAGTTGTTCGTGCTCGACTCGTTTATAATTTGAGCTTTAAAAACTTGTTCGTGTTCGGTTCGTTTACTTAACGAACGAGACAAAATCGAGCTACTTAACGAGTCGAACACGAGCTATTCGCAAACAACAAGCTTTTTTCACAGCCTTAAACACCATGCAACATAGCCTCCATAGTAAAACCAATAAAAACTAGTTGTAGAATACTTTCGGCCATAGTTAAACTCACCTCATTGGCATAGTTATCGCAAATGTTTAAAGATTCCATCAACATTTTCTAGCCGAGAAAGACATTCATCGATTCGTTAACCCTAACTACTGAATACAAATGCAAATAAAAAACACGCAAATAAAAAATGGTTAAACCCTAAACATAAAAGAGTCAAAATGTGCTTTTCTGAATTGGCAAGATCCGAAAATGATAAAAAGACATTTTTAGAGACTTGGGCGGGATTCGGGTCGGCTTGCAGTAAAAAAATTCAATTTTTAAATCCTTCAGAATTGGTGAGATTCGAAAATGACAAAAAGGGGTTTTCAGAGACTTGGGCGGGATTTGGGTCGGGTAGCAGTAAAAGTATTTAATTTTTAAATCCTTTGGCGGTGGGTCCAACATTTTCATGCGGCGATTCGTAATTGGACACCGCACGCAATTTTGCATGCCGTGTCCGAACCCAATGATTTTTACAAACCTAAACCTAAGCTATGTGATTCAGGGAAGCAATGGAAAATACTAAACGGATGGTGAATGGTAAAAGAGATGATGCTCGACTCTCGTGCGACGGTTTCCTTTCAATGCAATGATCTGACGTTTCGTATTTGACAGGTTACGTTTTGTATTTTATTTTTCGGAGACTTGAGCGGGATTTGAGCGGGGTCGCGCGCGCGGCAAAAGTATTCAATTTTTATATTTTTTTTTTGTGATGGGCCCTGCATTTCACGCAGCGATTTGTAATTGGACACTACACGCATTTTACATACGGTGTCCGGATCGAATAATTTTTCATTATATATGCCACTTAAATTTCACCAAAAGTGATCCTCATGAGGACATGAAAAAATATTTTCTTAAAATCAACCTTGCATATGCATGAGAGCGAAAATGATTAGCTTTTTTGTTTAAAACAAACAAAACTCTTGATCCAATTTATAGCTAACATAAATGCAAACATGCATCTCCTTGTCATAACTTATACTGATAATTTTACAAGCATCTAAGAAAAAATTACAGCACAAAGAAAACAATTAATCAGATACATAATCATAGAGGAAACATATTATCTTTCTCCTAAAAAGTATTTATGTTTTAATGACCAACATATCCAACAAAATTAAATTTTCATAAATATTAACCCATCATCTCTCTAATATAATTATTCTACATGTTTTCCAATTATCACATTCACCTTAAAATTATTAGTTCCATTATAATAACTTCTGTAGCAAATAAACTAACTTATGACCTAACATAAACTCGCAGAATTGAACTCGAGCTCAAATTCAATTAATCAATCAAGCTAAAGCTCAAATTCTTATTTCCATTGCACAAGCTTTATTTACATAGCTCAAACTAGACCCATTTGAACTCAAACTATCAATAACACTTCAATTAAATCTAAGTAACATAGCAAATTAAATTATAACATTATAACATATCATTTATATCTTTATGTAATATTTTACATTGAATAATACTCATTTAAATATTTAATTTTATTTTTTGCAATCAAACATTACTTAATAATAAGCCCATTTATCATTAGGATATTTTCTAATTTTTAGCTTTCAACTTCAACAAATGTCTAATAAATTATAACTTGATCGTCTATTAAAAACTTAAAACCAGAATATCCGATTTGAAACTACTACTATTAAAAACTTAAAACCAGAATATCCGATTTGAATATCTCTTAGAACCTTAACTACTGCATAAAAGATAAATGAATAACACTAATTTTTAAAATAATTTCAAAATTTTGAATACTACTTAGTGTTACAACATATATATGTTTATAACAAACTATTTCTTATCTTTTTTTTTAAATCAATTATCATGTTGCTCGACCATAAACCTTCTCATGATAGCATTTTCAAACCATAATGCAATTCACATAAACAAAAGGCTTTTCCACATCATAATGCAATATTACAAATCACAAAATATTACAAACCTACATATCATTAACACGTAGTAATGCCTTAATGCAAATCAAAAGAATTAAATCAGAATGAATTTAACGAGATTAAAGAGCTCAGACAAAAACAAACTTGAATACATCCATTATAACATACCAAAACAAGACATTTTAACCTCACTTTACCTCAGGACAGGTAAAATAACTTATAATGACAGATAGGACAACATCTAAAGTACAGAGAAAATAGCAGTAGAAAATAAAACAAGGACTCAGAATTTTCCTTTCATAGGTTGCTTTCATTAGGGAACCAAATGAGAGTATATTAAAAAAGGAAAAAAGTAGAACACTGATCACCTAGTACTCCCCTTTTAGTCGCCTTTCCGCCGGAAGGAGCAACCCTCTGTGAGCCTGGCCTTCCCTCCAGTTGGCTGGCAAAGCACTGTCTGGCAGTTTCCACAAACAACTACTGTTTGAGAATGGCTGAATACAGTAGTTCTGTAGGATCAAAACGACATAATGAATCGTCAGAAACCAAAGCTAACAAGTGATCAATAAATCAACGGGAGACACAACAAATCACTAACTTACATGTTGAAGCAACCTTGGCACTTCACATCCTTCAAAAAAAATAAATAATACACTCAGCATTACTTAAAAGCATAAATCAGAAAAAAAAAAGATTTAAAGAGACAAAAAATACCATGAAGAAGGAGTTAGGGGACTGGACAAGACGCTTGAGCTTGTGCTTCCTCTTCTCAAGCTCGGCAGGTGGGTTTAGCAGATCAATATCGTTTTGAAGAACCTGGAATGGAAAAGAAAAGCAGAAAGGGGCAATGAGCATATTAGTATCACTCCAGAAAACAGAGGATTGGAAAGAAGAAATGGAACGGGGATATGGTTCTAGCAATATAAGAAATTCGACATCGAAAGAAAATGAAATCGCAGTGAAAAAGGAGCTTTGTAAACCATATCCCTTGAGTGATTGTTGAAGAAGGAAACATATAATAAATGACAAATTGATTTTGAAACGTGATATTAGATCTTAACGAGAACAGAGATGGAAACTAAAGGTAAGAAGATGCTCTCACCATCTCCGATGACAAGCGAGAAGACTTGGGAAACCCTAATGTTCTTCCGATGTATATTGAGAAAGCTACAAAGCGATGTTAAGGCTCGAAAGGATAGCTTTTATACCGAGGCCAGCCATTGCAGGCCATAGGATATAATAAAAATAACATCTGAACCGTTAACGAGAGGTCGCTGATATCGAACGGTAATTAGGACACCTTTTGTGCTAAGTCTCGTGAGGATCAGATCAGGACCGTTCAACTACATTTGTATGGCAATGTAGAGATTTCTTGATGAGAAAGAAACCTCTTTTCATGATACATTATACTTATTTAGGGGCGATCAATTTTTATTTTTTTGTTTTTTTTTTTATTTTTGAAGCAAACAAGAAAAATCCTATTTGCTTATTTATACTTTATTTTATTTTCATATTTTATTTTTTGAAGGAACATTTCAGTTTTTAAAAAATTCAAAACAGAAAAAATATATTATTATCTATTTTTAAAACACTGAAAACAGCGAGTCTCCCCATCAACTTCGTCCGCTTTGCTCGCAACCGCCTGTTGCCGATCGCTAACCGCCGGCCGCTACCCCCCTCTGCTCCCCTGCCATCCTCTGCCTATCGCCTTGCCCGTCATTGGGGACAGCTGCAAGCCGCCTGACCCAGCTAGTCGCCACTGATGGCAGCTGGAAGCCATCGCAATCATCGCCCGTCGCCCACCACCGCTGTCAATCGCCACCACCCGCTACCTGCTGCTATTCTGCTTGCCTGCCCGCTCGACCATAGGTAATGATTCGTGTTTGGTGAAGCAAGGAAGACGTCGTATACGCCACATGCAGTAAAGTTTAATACTATAGCGCATGTGGACCCAACTGTTTTACAAAAAAGATATAGTTTTTTTTATAAAATAAATACCCAATCAAACATCTTTTATTTAAAAACAAAACATATAAATCATAATAGTACCAATGCATCTTTTAAAAATAGAGAACAAAAACTATAACATATTAAAAACAAAAATAAAAATAGAAAACATGAAGTGATCCCAAACAGACCATTAACTGATATTGGTGTAGGTTGTGCTTTTGAGTTTTTTCTCTTGCGTGTGGTGTATGATATTGGTGTAGCTTGATATTTATTTAGCAGTCCAAGTGAGCCAATTTTGCTTGAGTTTTGCTTGTTAATAAGCTCGTGAGTTGAGTTTAACAAGTCACGAGCTCTGGCTTGATATTTAACTCGAGCTCATTTATTAAACGAGCTTGTGCTCGAGCTTAATGAGACTCGACTAGTTGACTTGCTAGTTGACTCAGCTAGCCGGATTCCAATCTCATAGATGATGTCGCAACACTTTTCCTTCTCTCCAACCAACGTTCTCTTAGATGACTTCTCCAATGAGCTTCCATAGCAACTTAAATTCCAGTTTTGTAGCCGACTCATGAGCATTTTATTAGCACCACGAGCCAAGCACCACCTGATAATTTGAGCTCGACTCGAGCTTAAGCTCAAGCTTGTATTTTGACAACCAAGCTTAGCATGAGTTAAGCATGAATGGAGCTCAACTCGACTCTTTACATCCCAGGACTTGTTAATTGATTAAATTTGCTCAACATTATTTGAATTTTGAATGATTTGATAGCTTCATCTCCTCTCTACCCCAACTAGCAGTTTATCTTTGGTTGAAATTGTTGAACCCTAACTTTATCTAATATACACTTATATGTGTGTGATATCTTAAAAGTGATTATCATTACTTTAATATAAAAACTTAATTTTCTCCAAAATAATGAAGAAAAAATTTATGAATTCAACATCAAGCTAACCTCTTATATGTGATTTATAAATGTTAAGTTCCACAATCCTGTGCTAGTTGTGATCATTGTGATTTTTTATAATTTCTAGGGCTTTTATGAGGCTTCAATGGCATCTTTTGCCCTCTGGGAGCAGCTTGAACTTTGGATCAGCTAGAGTGGTCAAATTTAAAGCTAGTATAGGCCATGCTTGAAATGGATGATTTGGGATTTGAGATCAGGTATTGGAGAAATGGTAGTTTTGTTCTTTCACTATTTTAGGTGAATTTTGCATGGATTGATGGTGTTAGTTTTGTGAATTAATGTTAATGTGATCAATGTAGAACTTCACCTTATGAAATTAAAGATGAATTCCTTAGCATTGCACATTGGAGCTCGAGATAGGGCCAATTTTCTTTTTAAATAATTAAAGGGTAAATGCATAATTGGAAAATCAAACATTTTTTAAAAAGGAAGAAGGATGATTTATGTTGATATTTTTAAATTTTACAATGGTAAATCTAAGGTTATGGCTTTATTGTGCATCTTTTCTTGTTAATGCATGCTTTATAAATTTGAATGTTGTCTAACTACACTTGGGCTGTTTAACAATTGTATGACTTATTTTATCAAATTGTATATTTCATTATGATTTATACACCATTGTTGACCTTTTTTTATGAGGACCATTTTCTCTCTATAGAAGCATTGGATCTAGCCTTAGGGTTTTTTAGCGACCTTCTTAGATGCTGCTTAGAGTGGAACTTACCCACATAGAACTTCAAACCAATCATGCATTTACTTAGGGTTTCATAAGGTTAAACCCAAATCCTCAACTATTGGTTGAGATGATGAGGGTTAAAACAGGCAGAAACGCAAGTCAGAATTCTATAGATGGAGGATGCCTTAGGCAATCCATGGAGTCTAGAGTCCTCGGAGTCCCTGTGAAGACCTACTGACCACCCCAAAACCATCTTTGATCTAGAAGAAGCCCATTGGTTAAGACGATGAGGTTAAACCCAAATCCTCAACTATTGGTTGAGATGATGAGGGTTAAAACACGTAGAAGCCTAAGTCAAAATTTATAGATGGAGGATGCCTTAGGTAGTCCACGGAGTCTAGAGTCCTAGGGGTCCCTGTGTTGACCTACTGACCACCCCCAAAACCATCTTTGATCTAGAAGAAGCCCATTCGTTGAGATGATGAGGTTAAGCCCAAATCCTCAACTATTGGTTGAGATGGTGAGGGTTAAAACAGGCAGAAGCCCAAGTCGAAATTCTATATATGGAGGATGCCTTAGGCAGTCCATGGAGTCTAAAGTCCTAGGAGTCCCTGTGATGACCTACTGACCACCTCTAAAACCATCTTTGATCTAGAAGAAGCCCATTGGGCATGAGGCTAATTCTAGGCAAAAAAAAGGTTTACCCTTTTTATCAAAACCCTAAACTGAAATAAGAAAATCTTGACATCAAAAATTTAAATCGAAAGACAATTAGGCCACAAAGGTTAGGTTTGAGCCCACATAATGCCTTCACCAAACTTAAAGGAACCCTAAGAATAAATAACCACTTATATACAATAAATTCAACCCTAAGCTTAAAATACTTAACACCCTTAAGGAAATTAAAATTAAACCTACTTAATACAAAATCAAAATAAAGTAAAATTTTTAAAACATCAAACCACCAAAGACTACCAGAAGCACTAGTCAACTTGAGCCCATACCAATGACTTTAAGATTATCAAGTTGAACTTAGATCAAACTTAATTAAAACAGATGAACTAATAAATTAAATTGATTAATCTAATTAGTTAGATTAGTTAATCCTAAGGGGACTAAATGGTAAGCCCAACCATCAACAGACAAGCCCACCATTCAATGCCCAAACTTAAGCCCAAGCCTTGCAACCCTAAAAGAAAAAACTTGTGACTCAAATGAACTAAATAGCCCCTCGTGACACTACAACCCAAACAGGAATTAATTAGAAGTAAATTAAACACAAAATAAACACTAAAAGACAAACTATGCACACTTAACTAAGTGAGCCACCAAATATCACCTTGGTCAAACCAACCCATAACAAACTCAAGGGGAGTCATGGGTGAGTAAAACTGAGTCAAGCCCTCCCTAATTAGTTCTAGGTCTTGCCATACCACCTCCATGACCATTGGAGCTCCACCATGCTCAATGCATCAAAAGTGGGGAAAGCTTCTTTTCCTCTGCCCAAACCTCTGAAGTACCTCTGCACAATCTCTGAAGAGCCACTAGAGCCTCCCATGCACACCAAGGCCTCTCTTATGTCCTTTCATGGCTATTTAAGGCCCCCAACCCAACAGCCTAGAAACACATTAAAACTCCCCGAGCTCCTACTAAAACTCTCTATCTCTGACATCAACTTTGCTCCAATATACTCTAGCGGCCACCTTCCACCATTTCCAAGCCATCTCCATCCCCCACACAACCCTAATTACCCCTCTGAAATCCAGGGCTTTTCACGACCCCAACATCAACCTCATCGAAAACTCTATTTCAATCCTTCCATTAGATTCACATAGTCCTAAAACTTTATCCCCAATCAAAATATCTTCTTCCCATGCCCTCTAACTTAGCTCAAGACAAACTCAAGCCACTCTTTGGCTTAACACATACCTAGGCCTAACCACATATCAAATTGAAGAATGGAGGAGGCGTATAACTCTAAGGTGAAGCTTTCAACCCATCCAATTGAGGCCTTACCTTTTAGACCAAGGTAATGGCTCAAAACTCCTAAATTTTACCTCAGTTTTGTCTTCTATGATGAAAATGAACAATACATGTTTACTTAGCTGTATAGATAGATTCGTCTCATTTAGATGAAGCTATACGATCAAACCTTATGCGATTTGGTTGACTATAGGGCGAGATCTTAGGGTTTAGGTGCATATGGCTCCTGTTCTATATCCCGTGGGGGTGATGAACGAATGTCGTTCATTTTCGTGTATTTAAAATGGATCGCGGAGATCGAATCAGACGAACTGCAGGATCATCTCAGGAAAGTGAATCGCAACCACCTCGGTGCACACATGGAAAGTGTAATGAACTGCGGAGCGTCGAGTGGAGCTTCAGAGCATACAAAGAATGACACGAAGCCATCTGTTTAAGTAGATAATTCAGAATTTCTGAATTAAGTAAATCCAAAAAATTTAAATAAAACTTCAAAAATTCATATCTTTGTATAGAAAATAAATAAAATAAAATAAAAATATCCTTGAACTCAACGAACATAGGAGAAAATATAAAAAATAAAATAAAATAATAAACTTATATTTAATTATAAATTAATTAATCACATCTAAATTTATTTTAATTCTAAAAAATTAAATATAAATAGGAAAATTTTGAAATTTACACGGATTAATCCCTCTGCCATTGAAAACATTTCCTGATTTTTCTAAGGGCTGAAAACTTTCCTAACATCAAAAATTATAATTTTCTATCAAAGTTATAATTATTTTGAAAAATAATTATAAGAAAATAATATATTAATCAAGAAAATATGTTTTCAAATGAAAACTAATAAGGAAGATTAGGAGAGTTAACACACACACTAAAATTATAATTTTCACTTTTGAAAATTTAAAAATGAAATTAACATATTAAGCTTAAATTTGTAAAATCACAAATTTTGCACTTTAAGCACAAATCGTCTCCTAAACTCAAAATAAAAATAAAAATTAACTTAGAAAATCTTAGGGTTAAGCCCAAATGAAAACATTAAATCAAATGATTAATTAAAAAAAGGTTAATTTTGTAATTATCCCTTTTAATAACCAAAACTTAAAATTTAATACAAGCCTAAGCCATCCTGGACTTAAGCAAACATGAATTTATCGTAAGCCTTAACTTAAGTCTAACCCAACTTAGACCTAACTTAATTCAAATTTTAAAACTTAACTTGTAACTAACTTAATTTAGACCTAACTTAATTCAAATTATAAATTCAACTTAGGTCCAACCCAATTTAGACCTAACTCAATCTAATTGACTTTAAGCTTGACTTCGTTCTAACTTAACTTAGACCTAACCCAACTTAACTCAAATTGCAAACTTAGCTTGGGTCTAGCCTAACTTAGACATAACTCAACACAAGTTCTAAATTAACTCAACTCTTAAACTAAACCTAAAACTCAACATAGGGCTAACCCAACTTAGACCTAACCCTAAACCCAACTTTAAATTTAACTCAAGTCTAACCCAACATAGACTTGACTTAACTAAACCTAAATTTAGTTTAAGTCTAACTTAACTTAAACTTAATTTAACCAAATTCTAAACTTAGCTTAACCTAAAACTTAACTCAGGTCTAACCCAACTTTGACTTGACTTAACTAAACCTCAACTTATTTTAAGTCTAACCCAACTTAAACTTAACTTAACAAAATTCTAAACTTAGCTTAACCTAAAACTGAGTTCATGTCTAACCTAACTTAGACTTGACTTAACTAAACCTAAACTGAGTTCAAGTCTAACCCAACTTAGACTTGACTTAACTAAACCTAAACTTAGTTTAAGTATAACTTGACTTAGACTTGAATTAACCAAAATTCTAAACTTAACACAAACCTGACTCAACCCAAATTATGGGTCAGCCCAACCTAACTTGGGCTCACCCAAATCAACTTATAACCAACCTAGGTCAACCAAACCTAACCTAGGTTAACCCAAATCCATTTAAATCTAACTCGGGTCAACCCAGCCTAACTTGGGCTAACCCAAATCAACTTAAACCAATTCGAGCTAACCTAGAAACTTGTTTGATATTTCATAAGAGAATAAAAGCACAACTGACTTAAGAACACGCCCAGAGATAATTTGGGCTGAAATACTAACCAAAGGAAAATATGTTGAGATTTTCATACCTATTTTATACTGTTTTTAATGATATTGCATTTAAAAAAAGGTATTTTTGATGTTTTGTTGCAGGAATGATGAATTAGGGTCATTGGAGCAAAAAGATACAAAAAGGAGCGAATTTGAAGCGAAAATAACCAAAATGTGAAGATTTGAACTAGGCCGCCAACGATGCCCTCGACCCCGC
>NW_018165626.1:179876-185802 GCF_001263595.1 Phalaenopsis equestris | reverse complement strand
TTTTACAACTAAAGTGAAGATTACATCCAAGATTCAGGGAGGTCAAAGCCCTTGGAAGTTGGGTGCAAATAAATAAGGAAATATTATTATCCGGCGTAGAATTGGATATTTTAGAGAGACAGACTAAAATCCCCAATTCGGTCCTATTGTTTGGGTGCTAAAGTGTAGATATTAGCCCTGAGGTGAGGGGAACGTGGGAGCTCCAAAGTGAGAGCTTGTATCCTCTCAACCTAGCCGCAAATTCAGTAAACATGCATAAGATTAGTTAATGTTCTTTATGCCTGGACCAAAGGGTAAAGAATAGGTATGCTCCTACTTGACACAATATAAATTGATAAATTGAACTAATTCATTTTACTAATTCATTTTATCTATTCACTATATTTTCTTGACAAGGAGAATGATGCTTTCTTATCTTTTGAATATCACAATTAAACCCCATTTTATATCATTAGTTATTTATTAGTTATTAAAATTATCTATTTATTTCAATTGCCTATTAGTGACAGATAAGTAAATTGAATGTCATTGTTGTGATTAAAGTCTTGTTTTTCTAAGGTCTTAGTTCGTAATTCTAAACTACTCCTTGTGGGATCGATATCTAGGACTCCATTAGAGCTCTTATTACTTGAGCGATACATATACTTGCATGGACAAATTTGACTTTAACATTATTGTATATTATATTTATACATCTTAATCAAATTAGACACATCTACAAAGTCACGATCAAGTCTTTGGACACCGTTGCTGGAAATTAAATCATCTAGTAGCACCATCAAATTCTTGTATTTGTCGATTTACAAAAAGTCGGTCAAATACAAAATTTGCGATTAACATAAAATATATGACATAAAAAACATCTTAAAAATCATTAAAATTTAAAGTTCAACTATAAAACACAACCTGGTTTGAGAAGGAACATTGGAGGAGGCAAACCATGACTGTTAACAAAGTACACCCATCACTCATGATTAATCAAATTAAAAATCTCGATGACCCTGGGAGGACGGATCTGATTATTTTAACATAAAAATTTTTTAAAAAAACACAAAATTTAATTGGATAAGAAGTCTTAAGTAAACTAAAATTTTCAACCCCCTAAAATCTAAAAAAGATACTAACACTTAAATGAAACTCTAATGAGCAAAGATCACCAAACACAACTTTACGCCTACTACCCAGATAGACGAAGATCTCTTGGATGACACAACCCATGGTTGTTGACAAGTATCTACGATCATAGTAGGTTTGACTACCTCTCTGGGTTAAGTAGATCAGGGAACTCGATAACCCAGGAACGACGAAAAGACATGGGCGTTTTGATGGAGTTGTCATAAATAAAAGGAATAATAATTAACTTATTAGTAATGAAAATAAACACATTTACTTTTCTTACACTAAGACAAAGCATTCAAACTTTATTTTGCAGGGCTATTAAAGACAAAATACAAAATGTCGCCTTCGATTTACTTTACATGTTATTATGATATACTAACTCTGTTTTGTCGGACTACTATAAATAAATAAGCTATTCTAATAACCTAGGATCTTTTTTTTGGCATTCTTTTCTTTTATAGATTTAGGAAGCGTTGTGATCAATTGACTATAAATATCTGAACTATCCAAAAGAATATGAAACATGAAGCAAAGGATGAACCTCAACTAAACCATCAATGGTAGTTAGGATGATGTCAGTTGACAAGTCTAGCATAAGTTTGGGTCGATGATTTGTCTGTATTCATTCAATAAGTTTGTCTGAATTACATGTCAATATTTACATTTTTGTCTTGTGCCTGGATTACCAATAGGCTAGTTTAAGGACTAAATCTTCTACCCCAACCTATATAACTTCAATTTAGTTTTTCAAATTAATTTTTCAAAACTAAATTCATAACTAAAACTAAACCACATAAATCATTGCATTCATAACCATAGAAAAAACATAAATCTAAAAATACTCAATTGACACCAAATAAAATTGAACAGAAACTCCTTTTCAATTTAGGAATATGAATGATAACATGACCAATGGACATCTGCATCACATATTACTCATATTTCTTATCTTTGGGCCTTCACTTATTGCATAAAAATGGGTGGTTTGACCCATGAGAACCACTACAATAAAGAGTGAGTTCTGTCTATGCATACCAATTAACCTTTTGAATAGACCTTGTGTGCATTCATCGACAAAGACTTGCATAATCTATTACACAGCTTGCTTTGATGCACTTAACACTAATTAAATTCAATTAAACATTTGAATGTAGCATGGCATAAAATTTTGAAAATTCAAAATATGTTTGCATTAGTCTTATGACATAATGCCCACCATACATACTTAGGCAGATTAACTTATCATCAAGTTGTAAGACCTACTACTCATAATGAATAACAACCTACCCTATCTTGCATCATCGAGATCGACCATGCATGATTTTGAATGTGATTTGGTGGTTCATATGACACCCATTTCCAAGCAGAGTTGTATGTCCACTATATTCCATGTTTCTCTTCTTTTAAGTTAGGGTTTTGAAGTTTCACTTCTCTCGGTGAACTTCACCCTAGGACTCCGAGGTTGTTGATCTAGTTACGATGTAAATTCTCACATTTAGGCTCCTACATAATTGAATGTCATGCAGTATAAATCCTAAATTTACTATAAAACATCAAGATGAAACGTTAAATTGACTTAAAAACCATCAAAAGTCAAATAATAGGATAGTCCGGGATACTATTGAGGTTGCCTCAGTATCTCCAAATGTCCCCTACCCTTTCTTCCTTTGGTTTGTGTGAACAATTATTCAACTTTTGAGTTTTTTTCATTTGGAAATCCAATGTCCAATCATGGTAGCCTAAACTTAGAAATTTCTTGAGGACAAAAACACATCCTTAATCGAGAATCTTCTTAAATAAATGGTTGCTTAAAATGTAATTAACTATAGGGACTTGCTCTTATAGGATGAAGAAGACCCTAGAACTAATCTAAGCCCTATCTAGTCCGTAGAGTAGATAGGGGAAATAGTTTATCAGGATAAAACCACAACCAGTGCAATATCCAATGTTTCCTTATTTTGAATAATCAAACCCATCGTAAAATTTTATTTTACATTTCGATGTGGTTTACTACTTTCGATGAAGTGCTTGATTATTTTAATAAATAAAAACTTTGAAGCTACATGACATTCAAAAGCCTTGTGTCAGAGTGAAGATAAAACCCAACAGGATCAGCCATTTATTAGCAAATGTTGATTCTTATGTTAATTTAGCCAGCTTTTATCATTAATCTAATCAATATGATTAATAAAATCATAATTAATTTATAGTTACTCAAGCTTATACATTATCACATTGATATTCAACAGATCATATTGATGCAGATGAGTTCAATGTAGTCCTCAAGTTTGAGGGGCATTAGAATTCGTAAAAATTATCATAAGTGTAATTTATTCTTTCTTTAGAAAGGAGAAAAGATGAAGAAAATTTACATATGCCCCAAAATTATATCAAAGAATGATTGTAACTACTTCAGGTGGATGGATGAACTAGATGTTGGATCATTGATTGAAATTATGTTGAAAATGTAAAGTTTGATGACATGGCTAAGAAAAAATTTCTATAAGAACAAGCATGTATCTCAATAAGTGAGGTTAGGGCAAAGAGAAACTTTGATAGTATAATTTTTTTCTTAATTAAAAGCTTGATTGTGTTAAGTACAAAATTATTACAAATATATACAAATATTGTTTACTAGAAAGAGACAAAATATACCCAAAATCATTACTCATTTCATTGATAGTTTCAGAAGGAATGAAAAATCGTACATAGTGAGTGGTGCAAGTCTTAGGACACTTTACCAAAATAATCACCTTAACAAGATTTATGTTGTGAGTCATAATTATTCCCTTACAAGTTAATTATCTTTTCGTCTTTACTTCAGGTTCTACCGAGTTGATTGTTGGTTTGAATTTTTTCTTCTATTAAAAACTACGAAGGCTTCTTGTTTGGAAAGAGTTTGAGTCATTGCAGGTGTTTGTGCAGAGAATTTCTAGAGTTTGTTGATGATCCTCTGGGAGGTCGACAGGATAATTTTTTAGCTTTCTTCTTTTGTATAAGGGTCAAGTGGTTCCGTATCTTCACCAACTACAACACGTACACGCCTTAATTTTTGGTTCTTTTAGATATTCCTTAGGTGTAATCATAGCCTCGTCCTCATGGTTCTTTTAAAGCCAACATTTGAGGGTGATGTATCTTCTATGGTGTGGCCTAAAATTCTATGCTACTGTAATTGGGATCCTTATCTCTTTCTAATTATTTAGTTTTAATGAGTTCGAGGAGTTTGAAATTTGAATTCCTTGATTGATTCTTGAATATTTTCTTGACGATTTCATCCTTGAAATCATAGACCCAAATTTTTAGTTCATCAAAAGCCGGTCTAGACATTCTTCTTCCATCAGACATATAAGGTTATTATGATGCGTGTTGTTGTTGTGAGCAATTTAGTTGGGATGCTCTTTTTGGTTGTTGTCATTACTGTTGTTGTAGATATTGTTGTTGCAGTTGATACTGTTATTGTGGTTGGTAACGTTGTTTCATTGGCTGTTTATACACCAAAATAATATATTATTTTAAGTATACATTTTGTGCTTATTTTTTGTGATATTCACTTAAAAGAAGGGTATTTTCATATTTTTGTTGCAGGTATATCAAATTTAGGCATTTAGAGCCAAAGTAGCAAAAAGAGCAAAATTTGGAGCCAAAAAAACAAATTTTGAGATCCTGGCGACTGAAGCGCCAGAATTGGCGGTTGAAGCGTCATTTGACAAAGAGCTAGTGCCTGAAGTGCCAAATTTAGCACCTGAAGTGCCAATACCCAGAACAACACAGTCTCAAGCAGGATGAAACCTGAAGCTCCAGAATCAGCGCCTGAGGTGCCAGAGATGATTTTTTGCCGATTAAGGCTATTCAGGACGAATTTTACGAAGTTTTCTAGACCTCAAACAAAAGTGAGGTCAACACAACCCATAAAGTTATTCAATGCATTTAGACACTTTGGAAGGTTCTTTTATGAAGGGATATGTCTCTTGGATCAATAGACATGTCTTTTGAGTTCAAAAGGGTTGACTTTTTGATAGAATTTTTGGATGAAATTTTAAATTCTTTTTTGAAGGGAGGTGGCCTCTAATAAAAGAGAGGGAAGTCTAGGGCCTGAAGAGGAGGTGTTGAGGGATTTTTGAAGAAGGCAAGAGAGAGAAAGAGAGAGAAAGTCAAGGGCTTGAAGATTTTCTTCAAGAATTGTAAGAGGAGAGGGAAGATGAGAGATTTCTTCTTCAATACTTTTCTAAGAGAGAATTGAGAGTACTTGTAAAGAGAAAAAGTGTTTGAAGAGAACTTCTAAGGATTTGCTTAGGAAGGATTGTGAGATAAGTTATGTTCTTTTATTTCTTTATTTTGTAAACTTATTTTTATATATGAAATTCATGTCTTGTGGTATCCTTCTCATGAATTTTGAGCAGTCTTCTTTATCATTCTCGCTACTCTGAGATATGATTTTGTGAAGAATTGATTTTATTTTATATGGTTTTAAATGTCAATAATTTGTGATGATTTGAACTCTGATCTTCATTTACTTTTTGATCTGGCTAATTGAAATGTTAAAATAGAAACATATGTTCCGAAAGGGCTATGATTTCTATAACATAGTGAGAATCACATTTGATTCCATGGGAGAGGACGTCATCCATGGGGTTGAGTGCAAATAAATAAGAAAATATACTTTGTTGGATTCAAAATTAGAGATTTAAAGGTGACAGATTAAAATCCCCAATTTGGTCCAGTTGATTGGAAATTAACGCGATATTGTTAGCCCTCCAATGAGGGAGTAATGAGAGCTTTGGAGTGGAAGTCGGTATCCTCCTAGCCT
>NW_018165626.1:163005-179776 GCF_001263595.1 Phalaenopsis equestris | reverse complement strand
TTTGTTTTTAAACTACTTTTGATTTTAATCGAGACCTCTTGTTTTAGGTTGGGAGGATATCAGCTCTCACTCTAGAGCTCCTACTTCTCCCTCGCCTGAGGGTTAACAATCTCGCAATTAGTTTCCAATCAACTGGACCAAATTGGGGATTTTAATCTGTTACTTTAAAATCTCCAATTCTACATCTAACAAAGTATATTTCACTACTTTTTTGCACTCAACCCCATAGATTACATTCTCACCCAAGAAATTGATTGTGACTCTCACCATGTTGTAGAAATCATAGCCCTTTCGGATCATATATTTCTCAACACATTTTAACATTTCAATTGGCCAGATCAAAAAGTAAATGAAGATTAGAGTTTAAATCATCACAAATTATTAACATTTAAAACCGTATAAAATAAAATCAATTCTTCACAAAACCAAATCTCATTGTAGGGAGAAGGATTAAGAAGACTACTCAGAATTCATGAGAAGGATATGACAAAACACGGATTTCATATAAAAAATAAGTTTACAAAATAAAGAAAGAAAAAAACATAACTTATCTCATACTCCTTCCCAAACAAATCCCTAGAAGTTCCCTTTAAGCACTTTCCCGCTTTACAAGCACTCTTAATTGTATTTTAGAATTGTAATAAAGAAGAAATCTCTCACTTTCCCTCTCCTCTTATAACCCTAGAAAAAAATCTCAAAGTCCCTCACTCTCTGATATACCTAAAATATATATTATTTTTAGACACATTTTTATTCCTAGTTTTGAGATATTGTACTTTAATGGAAGGTATTTTTGTGTTTTTCTTTCAGGTACAAGTAAAAAGGTGAAAAATGCTAAGTGGAGTGAAAAAGGATCAAATTTGAAGCAAAAAATGCAAAAATGGTGCAGAAGAGTTTTGACGCCTAAGCGCCTGATCCGACGCTTAAGCGCCGGTGAAATAGAGAAGGTCGTGCCTAAGCGCCAAAGACAGTTATTTGACGGTTTAATTCATTTTATCAAATTTTGAAGGGACATTTGAGGCACCTATTGGCTAAAGAGGGTAATTATGACCATTATAAATGAAAATATGATTAAAAAACTCGTGAAAGGAGGCATCCTTTGGAGAATACATCGAATTTGGACACATTTTGAAGATTTACCAAGGAACCTCTTGGAAATTTATAAAAGAAGGAAGTTGAGACTTTTAGTGTGTGCTTGAAAAGGGGGAGTCCTGAGAGGTTCTTGAAGAAGTTCGTGGAGGAATGTTTAGAGAGATTTTCATGCACCACAAATTTATTTTATCATTTTTGTTTTTAATTTTATTGTGAGAGTTTAGAGTGTTGTAAAAGAGAAGAGACTCAAAGGAACTTCAACAGTTTGGTGGAGGATTTGAGATAAGTTTTTATCTTTGTTTTTAAACTACTTTTGATTTTAATCGAGACCTCTTGTTTGTTTAACAATTATTTCTACTTTTAAACTAAAGTGTGGATTTGATTTGTCCATGGATTTTGAGTAGTTTTCTTTATCTTTCACCTTGAAATGATAAGTAATTAAAGTGTTGGATGGAAGTTGTGGAGAGTATTAATCTTTAATATTAGAAGAAATTGTGATGATTTAATTCCATACACTTCATTTACTTCTTGATCTGACTTATCTAGATGATAAAATTTGTTGTGAGAACTTGTAAGAACCAGGCTAGTATTGTCTTAGTCAACAATAGAAAAGAATCGCATGAGATTGTATGAATGAGAATGTAATTTATATGATTAAGTGCAAATAAACAGGAAACTGATCTTTGAAGGGTGTACTTTAAAGTGACAAGTTAAAGCCCCCAACTTGGTTTATTGTTTTAGGTTCTGATGCGAGATCTTAGCCCTCAGGTGGAGGGAGTCGAGGGAACTCTAGAGTTAGAACTGGTATCTTCCCTGCCTAGCCTGTCTTCAAAACTATTCAAACTTTAAATTAATCAATATTCTTTATAACATCTCAAGTAAGGATAAAGAATAACATTGCTCCTATTTTGCACAACACAAATTGCATACTTCCACAACAGAATTCCTATACTTATTACTGATTCATGATAAGGAGAAATATACATTCATATTAAGTGCTTTTCTTTTACATAAACTCAAGTTATCTTTAGTAGTTTTTATTTTTTTGTCAAAATATCAAAAATACAAAAAAGATTTGAATTTTAATTACTGTAAAAACATCTATAATTTAAGTAATTATCTTTTTTAAAATAGAAAGTTTGTTGTTTAATATTACATATTGTGAAATTCCCGTGGGTTCGATATTCAAGTCTTAATAAAAAATTCCTATATTACTTGATAATAATATATATACTTGCGCAGTATCCCAATATATATATAAATTAAAAAGTTAAATTCTTATTTTCTTCAGGATCAAGTTTTTGGTACTGTTACAAAGTAAGGAAATATAAGTGAAAAATATAATCAAAGACATTGTTATATTGTTGCATATAAACAGTCGGGATCAAGTTTTTGACGTCGTTGTCGGGGAATTCATTGCAAGAAAATTTCTATTTTAGAGAGTCTTATTTAAACTTTAAGAGTTATTATAGGAATATATTATTATAACATTTTATTTTTGTGTATTTTATTTTATGTTAGTATATGCGTAGTTTAGGTTTTGAAGGACTAGTGCTCTACGACCCTGAATTAGAAAGAAGTGTTAAGAAAATCAAAAGAAAGAAAAAAAATTAAATTTTTTGAAAAATCTAAAAAATTACAGAAATGACAAACCAAAATGCTGAAATTCATCAAGAATTTAGGCAACAGAAATGACAAAACAAAATGCTGAAATTCATCAAGAATTTACGCATTTACGAGATTATGTTGTCAACTCTACGGTAGATGAACTTCATTGTAGTATTCAAAAATCTAATGTAGTGGCTAATTCATTTGAACTTAAACATGATATTATCCAAATGATATTAAATAATCAGTTTGGGGGATCACCAATTGAAGATCCATATTTACATCTTGGCAATTTTTTAAAATTTTGCGCTACATTTAAATATGATGATGTATCAGATAATGTCATAAGACTTAGGTTATTTTCTTTCTCACTGAGGGATAAATCTAAGATGTGGTTGAATTTGTTAGCACATGAATCTATCAGAACTTGGAGTGATTTAGCATAGAAATTCCTGGCTAAATATTTTCCACCATAAAAAATTGCGAAGCTTAGAAATGATATTACATCTTTTAATCAGTTTGAAGGGAAATCTATTTATGAAGCATGAGAATGATTTAAAGAACTCTTAAGAAATGAAATGGGCTGAAGTAATGAGATTTAACGAAGGAAACAAACTGTGCACTTAGGCGCTGCATCGGCTCAAAAGCACCCATTCCTTAGTTTATGACATTTTCTTATTGGGTGGAGAGGCGGGCTCAAGCGCCCCACAGGCCAAAGCAATGCCTCAATGGCTGCCTGGGAAGAAGAGTGCGCCTTCAATATGAGTGCTTTAGTGCCCATAGGAGCATTTAGTCAACTTGATGCTTGGGCGCAAGCTTTCAAAGGAGGGCTTGCCTTCTTCCATACGCTCTCACAAATGTGCGTAACTTCATGCATGTGGCTTTTTTTTTTCGGATCCCCAAATTATTGGAAACCATCCAAGAGTGAAAATAGGATTTTTAAAGTTGGTGTGAACACCAAAAATGGGTCACATTGAGTAGAAATCGCCGCCTTGTTTACTCAAAATTTTTTCTTATTATTTCATTTCACAAAAAAAATTGCAATAGTTACTTATTTCATTTTGCATTAACTTAAATTATCATTTCACAAAAATTCTAACAAGATTATGACGTCGTTCCTAACTGAAAACTATTAATCGGGTCATCGTAGACTTTACAGGTGAAAGAGTGACACCAAAAATTTAGGAGAATTGACTCTAAGCACGAGAGAGAGAGAGATAGAGAGAGAGAGAGAGAGAGAGAGAGAGAGAGAGAGAGCATTATACACAATTAGAGTTGAATCATAAAATTTATTTTAGACTTTTAATGATTAACAAGTTTGGTACTTTTTACTTATATTCATTAAATAAAATATTTTTTCAATCTTGCTTACATATTCCTCAGCTAACAAATATACTCTCTCAACAGAGTCAAAAAATTCTCGTGCAATTTCTATAAACTACAAGATATTTATAAATAATTATAAATATTCTTTTAAAATTGCACTAAAATTACAACACAAGTTTTTGCCCTAAAAAAATAATTTATACGTAATTACAATCTTATCATGCATTTATAACTTTTCTCTTAAAAAGTAATTATTTAAGATTTATTAATTAATTTTTTATTCAAGAGTAAAACTTTCTTTCCATATGAAGAAAAATCCTCACACGCCCATGTCGCTTCACTATCACAACGCGTACGCGCAATCCCCAGCGTTACCTCCGCGTCTTTTCGTTGCAGCGAAACCTCTCATTTATAACCCTGCCGACACTCATCGCCAACCCAGTCCCAGCTCGATCATGGCTTCTGAGAAAACATTTTAGAGGATAGACTCGGCGATTACAAGCGGGGCGGAGCTCCATCTCTTACCCCTCAACGAATGCCAGTGCTGACGCCGTTATCCACTAGCTAAAGAACATGGAGTTTGACAGCTCTGCGACAGCTTCTGCGAGTTCTAGGGGAAGCACTGAGGAGGATTTCCCCAGTCCACGGAGTTCATTTCTCTGTTCTGTTGATGGGGAGCTACTGGTGGATCCCGTTTCCGTATCATGCGGTCACAGCTTTGAGAGAAAGGCTGTGGAGGAGCATCTCAGGCTGGGAAACTACTGGTGCCCTGAGTGCAGCAAAGAGCTTTCGCCCACGGAGAAACTCACTCCGAACGTATCGCTGCGATTCTATATCTTAGAGAAGAAGCAGAGAGACGCGGTTAAGAAGCTGAGGCTTGCGGATTCCTTGCTTTCCTCGACGGATTTGGAATGTGTGAACCGTGCCCTAGAGGACCTAAAGGATGCGATGATGGAAATCCCTAGCTGTATCGCTAAGGCAAAAGAAGATAAGGTTCTTCGTTACCTCGCATTGCTCCTGAAGAAAAGCTTAGGAGACACTAGAGCGGTGCTCAGTTGTCTCCTTCTAATAGCACGGTTTTCCGATGAGAGCAAGGTAACTTAATCTTTCATTCTCATTTGTTGCTTTTGGAGATCGACAGCGAGAGTGATGAAATTATGCAGGAAACGATGGGAACGACGGGGGTGATTAGGTGCCTTACGAAGCTTCTCCGCGGCGCTGAGCCTGAGATTTATGCATTAGAAATCTTGCTGGAGCTCTCCAAGAAGGACACCATTGCCGATAAGATTGGAAATGATCCGAACTCCATCCCCACCTTAGTCTCCCTGCTCAACTATCCGACTGCTGAGATAGCGGAGATGGCGCGCGGTGTCCTGGAGAACCTTTACAGAGTCCAATTCGCCATTATGATGGGCAAATGCGGATACTTAAGTCCATTCCTCGAACATTTTTGCCAAGGTGAGATACTTCAAAGCTTCTGAAAACATATGCTGTGGATGCTTCGCCGGCGAGTAAGAAGGCGAACTCATTTCTGCTGGTTTGTAGAAGCAGAGAACTCTGTGGAAACGAGAGCTTCGATGGCTGATGAATTGGCTCGGATGAAATTAACAGAAACTGCTGCGAGGAGCTTGGGAAACGACCAGTTTGTTACCTCTCTAACTGAGTTGCTCAACTCTGGATCGGTTTCTAGCAGATCGTCTTCTCTCCAGTGCATCAAGCAGCTCATGGCTTTTAGAGAGTTCCAGTCCCGCTTCCTGTCGAATGAATTCGCCATCCCAGCTTTAATAGGCCTAATTACCGTAGCTCCGGATCAGCTATTGATGCAAGAAGTAGTAGAGATCATCGTTGCACTTATTCAAATAAGCCAGCATAAGGATCATCAGAACAATCCAGGATTGCAGGTTCTCTACTCTAGCAACACTATCAAATCCTTTCTTTTGCAGATTGAAACCTCTGGTTATCAAGGCCAAATTTCCTTACTGAAACTGCTCCAGATAATTGTTCAGAAATCTGATACAGCACGACAATGGATAAAATCCAAACTTGGCTCAATGAACTTTCTCTTCTCCGCCCTTAAACTCGATCAAAACGACGGTGTAAGACTGCAAGTACTGAAATTGATATACTACATTGCTGGAACCGATATCAATGACATGATTTTTCTTCCACCATCTCCCGCAAAGGATTCTTTTGTGAATTATCTTATAGCTATACTCACCCATAGTTCTGTGGAAGAAGAAAGGTCTGCCGCTGCTGGCATTATTGGGTATCTTCTAATCAGCGACCATAGCATAGGTGAGATGCTTCAAAATACATCTTTTCTGAAAGCTATAAATGACATCTTCTCCCATAGCATCAAGTCCAATGAATTATTAGAAAATTCCCTCACAGCACTGCATAGGTACATTGTGATCTCTAATTCTGTAACTGGTAGGCAACTCAACAAGCTGCATCAACTTCTCGTTCAAATGCTCTCAAATGGCGCCAGCACTCTTGCTAAGCAGCACGCCGCCATCACTATTTCCTATCTGGCTCGTTGCAGCAGGATTCCCTCAACACCAGTGAATAGCTCATCTTCATTTGCACAGTTAAGACAGAGAATCCCAAATTTGATACAGTCGAGTAAAAGAACTCTTTGCTCGGTACATTTGTCTAGCTCTTTGCAGAATCCCTTTTGTCTCATCAAAGCTGGAGCAGTGAAGCCATTGATAGAGATGGTGAGAACTATGGAGCCTGGAGCTTCTGCGGCAGCTTTGATGGCGCTTAACACTTTGTGTACTCAATGCGACTCTACTGCTGCTGCGAATGCCATTGTGGAGAGCCAAGGTGCAGTGGCAATTATTGAGGCCTTGGAAAGGGGATCAATGTCTGTCAAGGAGGCTGCACTTGAACTCCTTGAAAAGGTCTGCGAATATCCTAGAATCAAAGCTGATGGGTTAGATGATAAGTTTGAAAAAGTGCTGGTATACCTACTCAGCCAGGAAAACAGGATCAAGTTTAAGGCAGCTTCCGTGCGTGCAAAATTGGTTAGTATCCCAGATGAAACTTGATTTCATCTATTGAGCCATCATTAGGACCAACTTTTATTTTTTTGTTGCTAATACTAGATTCTAAACTGGAAAATATGGATATAAGTGGAAAAAGTTTCCTTCTTGATTAGATTGTTGTTAGATGATATAGGCTTGATATGAGTTGATGTACTATATATAAGTTTAGGAAGGCATTCAATGCTTCTATATGAATTAATTTATTTATGTAATTAAAATTATATAACTAGTTTAAGTTGATGCAACTTTTGGTGATTTCATGGATGCTTCAATATTAAAATGTCTATTAGAGACTTTACTTTTTTTTTTAATGATGATTAGTGCACCAGATCTTCTTTATTTTCATGGATTTGAGGTTGAAAGCATTAATTCATGCATTTAGACAACTATTCTGCATTTGTCAATTAATAATATAATGGCTTTATGCTCTATTTTTTTCTCGATGCATTTAGAAGTTGAGCCATATTTTTAGAGCAAAGATATGTTGAAGTGAAAGTTATATGAATAAACAATAAAAATATGTATAAGATGAACAAATCAGTGAAGGACATTTGATATTTTTATTACAAATTTGAAAATTGTTTGTAAAATTTGTAAGATTTGAAGTTAGTAAAAATCATACAATTTTTAGAGCAGGTGTCATGAAGCATAACACTATGGCAGTTTTGATGTACCTCTGACTAGCCTAGGGTCTATTTGGAGTGGCTCTATCTTTTAAGAAAAGGTAATACAAACCTCTGATGGGGAAATCAATTTCTTAGAAAATTATAGTGAGACTTATAAATATATATATTTTTTCTAAAAAAAAAAAAAAATCAGACAGTAGTTTTTTTATAACCACCACATTTTAACAAGTCAGATTAAAAAAATTTCTCACCATAAAAATTTCTAGAAAACAATAAAAAATCAATTCCTCAAACATAAATGTGATGACGGTCTGAAATGCAAAACAAATAGAAAGCTATCACAAATAAAACCTTAGTCATAACTTATTAGACATATAGTCGAGGAGGGACTATTAAATTTGATTCTAAGTTAAACTTAAGTTGATAATATCATAAATAAATAAATTGGGATTATGATACTGCTTTCATCTATAAAAGGGCTTAACGAAGTTATGAGCAAGTCATCACATATATAAGAGCGTCTTCAAAAGCCTTTTAGAAATTTATTATTATATTTGATCATATTAAATAGGAAAAGTTCATGAAAATTATCAATCTCTTGCTTGGAACTCCATCTCAAGTATGTGTATTTATTTTTATATGTTTACCTACACAGCTTCAAAAATATATGTAGTTGTTGCTAAAAAACATGATCAAATTGAGATAGTTGGTAGGCTTGGTAAATAAAATAATTTTTATATCTGATAAACATAATAGTTTCGCTAATGATCTTCAATTTGTTTATCTGAACATTTTTAATATTGCACTCATTGTATTGTTATTTCATGACAAAATATAAATGCAAAACTCAAACTGACCCTTAATTGAACCAGACTAGACCAAAAACTGTTGAAGCCCTCTCTATCTTATGAAGCCCAAACTCTTTAACCACCCAAGCCCTCACCTTCTCCCTTGCATGAGTTGCTTGATGCTGCCTTTCCTCCAGTCAACTTGTGAATCATGTGATTTCTATCTCTCTTTTGATGCCCTAATTTAAGAAGACTGAAGGCTTGGGCATCTTTTATTCCTATTTGTTTCACACTTTGTAACTATCAAGCTACCATTGATTGACCCTTGGCCTCCCTTCAATTGAAAGCCTTCAACAAGGAACCCTCTGGTGTGATTTATTTTTTTTGGGTGCAGGGTTGATATCTACCATAAATTTCGGAATCGATGAATAATATATTACCCTGAAGGATAAAATTATTATCTTAAAATGAATCTAATCACTCAGATGAAAAAACCTTCAAGATATATGAGTTTGTAGAACCAGAATTTTTCTGATCTTATGGGGGTAAGATCGAGTTCATTTTATTATGGGATATGGTATCCCTATGAGGGAAAACACTCGTAGCTAATTACATATCAGTTGTGGCTTCCGAGAATACTTTCAATTAAAGTGTTGGCTTATATCGTGCATGATTATTTAGTGAGTGTTTACAAAATTGATTTTTAGGACCCACCCAAATTTGATAGACTTGGGATTTTGAAAAGATATGTGGAATTGATACCAACAGTCCTATGAGGAAAGACTTATGAAAATGGTAAGCTAACTTTAGGAACAAAGCACACCAAGGGGATTGGGATTTGATGAGTTTGGTGTGAAGAGGTTTTTTTTGGTTGACTGATTTCATTTGGGTTAATTGATTAAATTTGCGTTAATTGTTTTGAAAAGAGTTTTACATGGATGATTTACTTGGGCTAAAAACTTGAGTTGGATGGACTTAGTTTCATTTGAAGGTTTTTTTTTTTTAAAGTTGATTTAATTGGATTGGAGAGGGTTTATCTTAGGTTTACTTGAAATGTATTTGAAGGTTTGTTTGAAATTTATTGAAGTTTTAAATTTATTTGAAGATACTTTAAAAAATGTTAGAAGATTGTTTAGAATTATTTGGGGGTTATTAAGTTTCATGTGAGGATTATTGAATTTTTTAAATTTGTTTTGAGGTTGCTTAGTTTGTTTCCAAAGGATATTGAGCCTGCTTAAAATTATTAAAAATTAGATGCATTTTTCTATTTTGTCTATTTTCCAAACAATTTGTTGTCCAAATCATGCCAAATTTGTTATATTTTTGTATTTTGGAAACTTTTGCCGTGTAACTTTTAATATGTTATTATCTCAGTTATTATGCACATTTTAGCTCAAGTAAATTAAATTTTAACTTGATATTTCTTTTATTTGAGGCAAAATCCTAATTTGAGTTATATACAATTTTATAAAAACGTAATTAAAATTATGTATATTATGAATTACAGACACAATGATGACTATATATATGCTTATGTAATTTCTATTTTGATTGTTTCTTATAGTCTATCCTATTATTTCATACTGTGGATTTCCTTATTTTATTTTACATGCATGTTTTACATATAAAATGTCACGCTGAGTATGTTATAACTACTTAAATGTGTTATGTTATTATGTAATTTATGTACACAAGAAAGTCTGGTTACTATGATTCAAGTTGACAGAGATATGATACACTGTGTTGGAGAGTGGGCCGATGAACTTTCCTTTAAATGGGTTTGCAGTGTAAATCTGATATATGCTGGGAGTTATCAGGGGTGAATATGATATGATATGAGGGTCGATAAACTTGGGATGACGACTCCCGTGTTTTGTGCCACCTAACTAATTGTTCTGACAATTTTTACTGATATGATATAATATGATATTGTATCTGTTTTACTATGATTGATGCTGCGAAAACACCACATATGATTAGTCATTTTACCTAACTTGCATAATACAATTGTGATGATGATATTGCTTGATGATATGAATTATATACACTGTTGTTATTTTGATTTGATGTCATATCATGATTATATGTTTTACAATATATATATATATATATATATGTTTAGTGACTTACATATTTACCTGTTTAACATACATGACATGATTATGATGCAATCACACATTTTATTCTATTTATATGCATTGATTTTAATTGTAGATTTCGTATAGTCTATTGAGATGTTCGCTCACTCTTGTTTCTTTTACATGTTTTCAAGGAAGGGTAAGGATCTAGTGGTGTGAGCTGATAGTACTTATTGATAGAGACATATTTTGGAGATGTTTTTTGTGATTATGATAAATATGTATGTTTTGTTGAGATTATTAGAAAATTATAATTAATGTATATAAATATTTTGAACATAAATAACTTTGATGTATAGAAGGAAAATGTGATAATGAGGATTTTTAGCTTTATTTTTATATTATTATTGTTGACTTAGTGACTTTGTGTAATAAAAATTAGAAAAAAAAAAAAAAACCTTTTAAGTAGATATTGGGCTAGATATCTCTTCCACACCGGACTTAATATAATCTATTACAGTACATAAGATATCCCGTTGGGGCGTGCCATATATTGACGAACCTACCTCTCAACCCCTCAAAATGCTTGAAAATTTTCTTTTCATCTGTCTGCACATTATCAGTTGATCATCATACTCAATCTTAAGGAATGAATGGGGAGGTTGCTCTGGTTCTTTTCAATAATGGCTCAATTGTAGGAGGAGGTGTTTATTTGAACCTACTATCTCTAACTATCTAAGACAGGTCCATGAACACATATTCCTCCATACCTGGTATTCGTTCCACTTCTACAATTTTGGATTCCTTAGCAATCTTAGCGTACATCTTCTTTGTCCTTTTATTCTTATTTCTCCTCTGTGCCTTAGTCAAAATAGGCCTAGTAATGCTGGACTTGAGCCAAGGCTTAATGGGTGCTCCATTAGGCTCAACATAAGCTAGGGGAACTTCTGCTCCCCTGATCGGGAACTCAATCATTGGTTTTCCTTTTTCTTACCTCCTCTGGCTCAAGCACTGTTACAATTGCGTTGTTGCAAAGCATGTCCATAGCTTCAAATCTTATGCCAAACTTGATAATAGGGTTGTTTGTTAAGTGGTTTTGGTCAATTGCTAGCTTGATACTATTTTTGAAAGTGAAGATGAGCTTTCCGACAAACATTTTTCTGCAATAAAAATGAAGAGTTAAATATCATCCATAGCTCAATCACAACTTTAAGATTTAAAATTTTAATCCTCAATTAAATTTTAATTTGATCGATAAACTTAATTGGTTGATTTTACAAGTTAAAGTTTGAGGATTCCTAATTAAGGCGAAAGAGTGCTGAGTTTTGAAATATATAAATTTGAATGAATTCAATGAAATTTGAGTGAGTGATCCCGACTTTCTATATAGAAGTAAAATAAGATGTATGTGATTATAACTTAATTTCCTTAATAGTTATTCTTAATTTGCAACAAAGCCAAAAATTTGATTCAAAACAAAAGCTAGGTAAGTTTTCTACTATGAAACAAATAAGAATGTAATTATAATATTTAAAATATGGGATATTACGCAGGTATACGTATTGTTATCAAGTAATATAAGCTTTTTTTATTAAGTCCCAAATATCGATCTCACTATGTAATTATAATATTTAAAATATGGGATATTACGCAGGTATACGTATTGTTATCAAGTAATATAAGATTTTTTTATTAAGTCCCAAATATCGATCTCATTTGGAATTGCTATATGCTTTTTAGGAATTTAGAAATTTTAGATGACAAAAATCTACTTAGCAAAATATTCTTACTTAAATTTAAGATGCTAAAATAGGAATGTAAATTCGATTCATTTAGTAATTTTTTAGGTTCATGAAAATAATGTAAGAAGCTAATTAAATTAACTAAGTACTTGCAAGATAAATGTGATATAAATAAAATATTTTTTTCCTTATCATGAATCAATAATAAGTACAAAAATTCTATTTTGAAAGTATTTTATATGTGTTGTGTCAAATAGGAGCAATAATATTATTTACCCTTACTAGAGATGCTATAAAGGACATTAATTAATATATAGTTTGAATACTCTTGAAGACCGACTAGACAAAGAAAATACTAGCTCTCACTCTAGCTCTCACTCTAGAGTTCTCTTCCCTTCACCTAGGGGCTAACATCTCGTATCAAAATCTAAAATTATAAATCAAATTGGGGGCTTTAGTTTGTCACTCTAGAGTCCTTTAATTCTACACCCTTGAAAATTTTATTTCCCTATTTATTTGCACTCAACCTCATGAAAAATTAATATGTGAATCCAACCATTTATTGATTGAAATAATATCATATCAGATCTTACATATTCTCACAATAAGTATTAACATCTTAATTGACAAAATCAAGAAGTGAATAAAGTGCAAAGTTTCAAATTATTACAACTTCTTCCAACAATGAAGTCTAATACTTCACAACTTCCTTTCAACACTTAATCATTTATCATTTTAAGGAAAAATACAAAGAAAACTACTCAGAATTCATGTTGAAAACACAACCACACATGAGTTTAAAAGTAGAAATCATGCACAAAACATGAAATCTAAATTAAAATCAAGTGTAGTCACAAAAATAAACACTTATCTCAAATTCTCTCCACCAAATGTCTTGAAGTTCTTTTGAATTCTCTTCCTTCACTCACAATACAAACTAAACACTCAAAATAAAAAGAAAAGTAAAGTGGCCGGCGGCGACGACGTTGACTTGGATGGATGATGACTATAAATTTGATGGGTGGCTGGCCTCCTCTCTTGGAAAATCTAAGTCTTTTCTTATAAAAATCCAAGTGATGCATTGGTCTCTTCAAAAATGTGTCTCTATTCAATGAATCTTCTAAAAGTTATCTCCTCAAAAGTCAGTTGAATAAATTTTCGTGTCCATGAGCTATTTCCCACGTTTTTACCAAGGGCTGCTGCAAACACCTCTTAAAAAATCTGTTCAAATTAAATAATTCGTCTCATAACTACTTCTGGCGTTCAAGCGCGAGGTACCTGGCGCTTAGGCGCAGCTGCTCTGGCGCTTAGACGTCAATCCTGGGCGCTTAGGCGCCCCAGTTCATTTTTGCACATTTCTTCATTTTTGCTCCAAATTTGACCTTTTTTTCACTCGTTTTAACATTTTTCATCCATTTGATTGTACCCGAAAGAAAAACACACAAATATATTTTATTAAAATGCAATATCTCAAAAATAGTTATAAAAATATGTATAAAAATACTATATATTTTGGGTGTATCACTGAACTCAATGAAATTTAAATAAGTTCAATGAGGTCCGAGTGAGTTAATTTTTTTTTTTTAAATTAGATCTCAAATTCAAAATATTGATAATTCAATTAAAAAAAAAAATCAACGATTCAGTGATTGATAGACTCCTATTAGGGTCTCAAAAGAAGATTTTATTAGTTGGAACACTCTTATACGTCACTGCGCATAATATTGTGGAAGCATTGGACGTTCACTCTAACTGTATACAAATTGATAGAAAATTATTTGATATATTTCCTCTATCACAAACGTGCCTTCCCGCATTTGTTCAAACTTACTACTTGTCTTTTAATGAGCAAGAATCGGCATTTTAAGGACAAAAACTAATTCCCACACATTAAATGCTCTAGGACTAACCAAATTATCATGAGCTTGAGCCATTAGTGCTTGTTAAAGTTCATGATTTTGTTGGACCAATAGACATATCTCTTCTTATGGTTTGAATTCTTTTAACCGCAACCGGATGTTCTGTTTTGGAGAGTTCATTAGAGAAGCAACAACCCTTGATGAGGAGACTTGCTTTCCAAATAAAGAATGGCTTCAGACCCATAGACTAAAGCAAATAGGGTGGATTGAGTTGGGGTTTTATATGTGGTTCAACAATCCCATAAAGCCTCGAACAACTGCTCATGCCACTTCCGCTTACTGTCTTCAAATGTCTTTTCTTAGGATCTGAGCTAAGTTGGTCTTTAATACTTTAGCTAGTCCATTTGCTTAAGGATAATATTTTTTTGAATACTTTCAATCAATGTTATTTCGCCTCGTGAAGTTGTTTATTTTGATACTTTTGAATGCAGGGTTGTTATGAGATGTGAGTTGTCGGGGGAGACTAAATCAATATACGATGTGGTCTTTAAAAATTTCAATACATAGCGAGCTTTTAATTCTCTTAAAGTAAATGCCTCCGCCCACTTCGAAAATTAGTCGGTCACTGATAGTATGAACCCATATCCCCTGGATGAATAAGTCCTATGATATTTGTGCCACAACATTCGAAGAGCTACGAGACAAAAATGGGGTGTAAAGCATTAGGCGGGTAATGTAAAACTACATCGTGTATTTGACATTGATGGCAATCCGTGCGGCCTTCATTCAATGATTAATCATCGCTAGCCAATAGTATCCTATCATTTTGATATTTTCTTTTAACTTGATGCCAGATTGGTGAACACTACATAATATGGTGTGTATCTCTTTGACGATCTTCTAGACTTCGTGGTTATTTAATTAACATAACCACATGATTGGGCCAATAGTATCCTATCATTTTGATATTTTCTTTTAACTTGATGCCAGATTGGTGAATACCACATAATATGGTGTGTATCTCTTTGACAATCTTCTAGACTTCGTGGTTATTTAACTAATATAATCACATGATTGAAAGACTTTCGTTTTAATGTGTCATTTATAAGGGTATACGACAATTCTCCGGACTTCACTTGATGAGCTAGTGATTTACCCTGAGGTAATTTGCCTCCTTGTAGATAATCCACAAATAATTGTCTCCAATAAGTTGATTCCTTAACTGTAGTGATGACAACTTGTGATCTAGTGTCCCTGAATATATTCCATATCAATTAGGTAGAGGACTCGACAACTTCAAACTTCAATTAGTATAAACTCATCGATGATGGTATTGTTGCCACGAGGTTCTGCCTTTGCCAATTTGAGCACCTGAACTAATCCTTGACACTGGCTATGCCCTAATCTTATAATGATCTCCTAGTCGATCAGTGGATGTAGGTTTTTCTAGAGGACTCGACAACTTCAAACTTCAATTAGTATAGACCCATCTTCCAATTAAGTTACCTCCTTAGCCAACCTTGTCAAAGCATCGACGATGGTATTGTTGCCACGAGGTTCTGCCTTTGCCAATTTGAGCATCTGAACTAATCCTTGACACTGGTTATGCCCTAATCTTATAATGATCTCCTAGTCGATCGGTGAATGTAGGTTTTTTACTTAGTAGCTGACAATTAACTTAGGATATGTCAATATTTATTATAATTCTTGAAGCCTACATAATTTTAAATTTCTTCGATCTATATTTATGAATTTTCATGCACAAATGTTGGGTTAATGAATTCCTATTATTTTGAACCATTTATCACACATGGTATTATTTTCAAGTCAAAGTCAATCTAGAATATAGTTTTTGTATGTTCAATGACTTGGTCACCAATTTTTTTTTTGTCATATCTTTAACAATCTTGTGCCATCAACTATGGTAGTTAGAAGGTAGCAAAATGGCAGAAGACAATTTATGGACAACCACCAGCGGCCACGTAGTCATACACGTCAATAGTGGGCGACGCGACCGCCGGTGGTTGACCGTCTGATCGTGTGGACATCCGGACAAAGTATTTTTTCCACGTGCCCCCCGACGTGACCGTCGGTGGTTGGTCGTCCAAACATGCGAATGTCCGTATGGCCAACCACCAGCGGCCACGTAGCCATACACGTCAATAGTGGGCGACGCGACCGCCTGTGGTTGACCGTCTGATCGTGTGGACATCCGGGCAAAATATTTTTTCCTCTTTCAGAAGAACAAAGGATTCAGTAGATAAGATTGTCATGATATGATATTAGACAAATTCTATGTATATCTTAATTTTCTATTATAATCTGTATCAGGATATTAAGATACATTATTTAAAGTTACAAGATAAACCCTCAAACTTTTGCAAAACATCAAAGCCGACGTCAGTAAAATAATATCATGAATTATTTTTAACATACCAAAGAATTTTAAAAAAACTTTTAATTTTACACATTTGCCCTTGACGAATTTGTTAAAAGCGCCGTTTTTAAAATACTTTAGAAGGAGCAGAATTTTTGAATTTTTATTTTTTAACGGCTAAGTTGGTATTCAAATACTGATTTAGAATGGCCAAAATTAATATATATA
>NW_018165626.1:149840-162850 GCF_001263595.1 Phalaenopsis equestris | reverse complement strand
TTCGTGAAGTCACTGTTCGTGTTCGTTTTTTAACGAACGAGCCGAACACGAGCTGTTCGCGAACGACGAACCAGTTTGACATCCCTAATATTAATATATATAAATAATATATTATATTAATTATATAACTCATATTATATAAATATATAATATTTATATTTGTATATTACTAATATAATATATGAATATATTATTATTATTATTAATGTATTATTTATTATAATTTATAAAATTTAATTTTTTTAAATATCATAAAATTTTTATTTATAATTATCATAAATTATTTTATATTTCGAACAATAACGATTCGAACACGAACAAATGCATAACTATCGAATGCAGGTTTGTTCGTACTTGGTTCATTTATAAACCAAACTAAAAAAAATTGTTCACGTTCGTCTCATTTATTTATCGAACGAATCAAATACGAACTTATTGACGAACCGAACACGAACTGTTCGCGAACAACGAGCTTTTTTGACAGCCCTATATATATATATATTATTTTAAATTATATACCGAATAGAATTATATTGAAAATAATATTCAAGATAAATCAAAATCGGTTTTTATATATAGATTTTTTCTTTTTCTTTTTTAATTTCAGTGTTAAAATTGATTATTAAAATAATATTTAAAATTATCAAAATCGGTATTATATACTAATTTTGTCCTTTTTATTTATTAATTATTTAGATTTAAGAACGCATCGGCGATTATTTAATGGCACTGTCTTAAGTGATCAAACATTTCAACATAATGATACCATGTATTTACATATTTAACATCTATATTTTTAATTTTTTTACATTTATAACCCTCAATCCTTTCATATCACATAGAAAAAAATGTCACTATTATTAACTTTTTAAAAATAAATATGAATTTTCAAGAATAAAGTGATATGAATATAAAAGTGAATGTTAGTTGTTAGATGCGAAAATACATGAGAATTGTGTGGTGTGCATGTAAATCTTGATTTTTTTAATTGAGAAAGTAATTTGAGAAATAAATTTGTACATGTAATAATATGTCAGTACAAATCTCAAGAAAGATGAACGACTCGAAAAGAAGATGCTGCTGATTGAAAGTTCCTTCGAAGATCTTTTTTTGGCTGAATATTGGCAAGAGAAGGGTATTGTTCGAATGATCGGAGGAAGACACTAGGAGATGCTCTCGCAGGACGATAATCAGCATTCAGGACGATCAATGCGGAGCACTTTTTGGAACTAGATATTGATTAAGTCAAGACTTACCAGACGATCGACAACTCTCGTCGACTTAGTATATGCAAATAGCTGTGTAATTACCAAAACCCCCTAAAAAGTTAATAATGAGGGGTCTAATATGTAAATGTTGGGACTTATGCCTATAAAGAGGGGTCCATATCATGAATAAAAGGACACTCAATGTTATTGTTCTTTATGCGCTCTCGCTTTCTATCTCTTGCTCTCTCTAATCACTTTATAGCAGAATGTTATATTTCTTGGGTGTGTTTCCCAGAGACTTGGATTCTTCATCCTTTAAGGTACGGTGAGCATAGAAACATGTCAGCAACAAGAAATGAAGCCTAGCAACGACAACAAGCAGTGTCCAATCATGGAACGTAGGAGAAGTGGCTTGCACCCGAGAGTTTATCAAAAAATTCTTTTAACAAGGCCTGCAAGATTCGAGAACTCAGATCATAGAAGTACTTAGCAAATAATAACAAGAGACATTTATCCCACTAAGTGGGGTATGTTACACGAATCCTTTTTCTCCATTATATTTTGCTACATTTTTTATAAAGCATACCCCGGTCTTTTTAGGTCTTAAACATCTACTCTCCTGACCGTATTATCTGATGGTCGACATTTAAGATGACTAAATCATCTGAGACTACTCTCTCTATCATGACAAAGCTTTTTAGAAAAATTTAATTTGTGCTCCATTCCTTTTATTTATTTTCTTGGCTCCTTCATTGATATTGCTGATACACACACATATATAATTATAATTATAATTATAATTATTTTCGAGCCGAACAGAAACTGACAAATCTTTGTTTGTGTTTGGTTTGTTTATATATCAAGCGCAAAAAATTGCTCGTGTTCAGCTTGCTAACTTAGCGAACGAGCCTAACACGAGTTTCTTAACGAGCCGAACAAGAATTGTTAGCTAACAATGAGCCGTTTTGACAGCCCTAACCACACCCATTTTTCTAAGTATATTGATAAAAAATATATTAAATAATCATATTTAAGCCTGTAATAATTAAGTAGAGTAATTAAATTATAAACTTTTTAGTCTAAATATATTTAATAATAGCCCCCTCCATACCTATAACAAGTCTTGCATTTAGTTAAGTATATAATCAATACTTTATTTATAAATAATCTAGTTTTATTAGAGGCATTAACATAGAAACACCATAATTTTCATCTATTTACATATCTAACACCTAAACTTCTATATTTATTTTTACAATAATCAAAATTTCAACATCATATCAAAGATACCACCAACATTAATTTTTGAAGAGCTAAACACACAATTTCATGGATACATTTATGACAATAAGGTGTTATAAATGTAAATATTGAATCTTAAATGTTAGATATATAAATACCTAAGAATTGTATGATATGTATGTAAGATTTCAATCTTTTTAGCCAATTCCTATCCTTCTTAGATAACTTCCAATTCTTAAAAATTAAAATTAAAAATCCATCATGCCATAAGCTCATGAAAATGAATCTCTATTTTAGTTGTTACTCGCCCGTTGAGTAGAGTTGTGAACTCAGTTCGAAAAATGTTAATTGCTCGAAAATTAATTTGAATTTTGATTCAAACTAAGACCGGATCGAAATAAAAGAGCCGAGCTACGAGACAAAATTTTGAATCAAATTTTTTCGTGCCGATCCCAGCTCGACTCGAAATCATATCATTAACAGTCCTTGAATATTACAAATTTAACTCGAAGATTGTTAATCGCTCGAAAATTAACTGGACAGAATATAAAATAGTTGAACTCAGTTTTTTGTCGGTTTGAATAAGATCAAAAGTGGCATGCTGAGTATGAACAATGAGCGTGGACTAAGCTGAATCCCATCCTCTTATAAGAACAGAGCAAAAGACAAGCAAGCTTGAGGAAGCTGAGTAGGATAAATCATGACAAATGTCTTGTAATTAATTTCATATAAAATTCTCCATGAGGAATACACTCTTTTATTATAATTATTATTATTTGAGGGATTTGGACGCATCATTAACTTCTTATCAATTTGCATAAATAACTCTTTAATTTTTATATTTACTTTTCACAACATTTTCATGACAAATGTTTTTGTAAGAGATTTACATGAAAATATGCATTTCACTTCGAATAACCCAATACTGCGAAGTGAAAGTTTTGAGTCTTAATTTTGCATGGAGATATTGTACCGAGATATAGAAGTAAGACTCAGGAGCCGCTTCTCTAGTCTATTGGTTGGCATCCACGGTATAAGACCCCTCAAGTCGGGGTTTTGAATATCTTCTGACAACCGGATATTCAGACAACGGCCCGGATGCAGCGGAGAGGAATTAGACCTCCGCCCTCCTGGCTGCATCCAGACCGTTGTCTGGATGTAAAATTTTCTCCTCTAGTTGAGGGTTCGAATCCCTTCTCACACAATTAGTCTTAAGGGGTTGGTACTCGAATTGTTAGGCACATTAGGAGTGGCTGGAGGCTCCTATAATAGCCTCTGGTCATTCTTTAATGAATGAAAAAAAAAAAAAGGATGTTACTTATAATGGCCTTACTTTTAATATGCCCAAACCAATTAATAAAGTTGATTTTATTTATAATAAGATTAATTTTATCAATTAAGAGTAATATTTAGCACTACTTATGTTCCAACACTGTTACGTGATTATAGTGGTATTTTGAAAATAGAAAGAGCTCAAAATATATAGAGAGATTATGAGGCAAAATTGAATCTTTTTATGATGTATAATCAGAGATGATATTGAATATATATTAATTTGAGGGGCTGATGAGAAGTGTAATTCTTAAATGTTCTTTATTTTTAGGGGTGCATAAACGGTTAATTTGGATGAATCTTTTTATAGATTAGTAATTGAATGAGATTGATTTTTGAAATCTGAATAATCAAATCAACTACGTTTTTGTTAATTTTGGAGCAAATTAAAATTTAAAATTTTGTTTCAAACTTAAAAGTTTCCCTTTTTTTTTTTCTAATCGCAGTATCTTTAAAATTAAATTAAAATAAATATATCATATAAATGAATTTAATTTTTTAATCCTAGCATTATTTGGTTTTTAACTTCATTTATTTAATTTAATTAATATTAAAATAGATCTGAAAATTGAAAATCAAATATAAAATTTTCTTAAAACAAGAAATTGAATTGTTTGATTCAATACAATTCATTTTTTTTTCTGTTTTTAATAAACAATGCACGCCCGTGTACATTTTTCCCTTCAAGTCTGGAACAGTTTTTAGCTAGTATATCTGATGTTGGCCCACCATCTTTTTCTCATATATTGCACCCTTTTTAGTAGTATAGAATATATGATGATATTATTTTTAAATTTTTGATATGATAATAATAATCTTCTTTTATTTTTTTAACTGAAGAATAACTAGCTGAGCAGCCGCAAGGAAATTAGTCTGATTGTTTTCTGCAAAAATTTGTCCTTTAAATATATATATATATATTGAGGCATTTATATACGCACCATCCAATTCCTATATATTCACATACCCAACATCTCAACTTTGTTTTTTTTACATTTACTCCTCACAAATCTTTTATATCACATCATACACATTTTCAAGCAAAGATAAGGTAATATGTATGTAAATACATAAGAAATGAGTGATTTGTTTGTAAATCCTCCAATTTTTTTTTTTTTTAACAATTTTATTTCATAAATTTTATGACTCCAAAATTAGGGTGCAAAATTTTGTAATTTGACATGTGGAGCGGTACTGAAGTATCTTCAATCGCTTGTAATTATCTCGCTTGATAAGTTGAATTAATTTATTTAGGATGAGGATGGTCGAAAACTATGGTTTGGCATGTTGGGGGACTGGCCAACTAATTAACATGTCGGCACATCTGAATAAAAACTGGTGAGTGTAAGAGAATGAGTTAGGATTGCAATAAAAAAGATCATTCATATCCATATATGCATGAAATTTTGCGACCTAAGTAAGACATATTTGAAGAGATTTTCATTTGCCTATCAAATCATGTTGTCAGTTATAGATGACTTATTTAAATACAATTAGACAATGATAGTCCTAGGGAAGTTTGTCGTATCGAGACATGAATGCCAATCAATAACAATTACAATGAATATGTTATTACTGTTCATAAGAATTTTAGTTGCACTAATTTACAATAAGCAACAACAACCCTTATTTAAGATGAATTTATATGGATAATGTGGTTCAAAGCTATGTCAAAGAGTTAGGCATTAAGAAAAGTTTTGGTAGGATAACCTCTTACAAGTTAGGATTGATTTCAAGTGTCCATGCCTCTCATAATGTGTATTTTGGGTAACCTCAAAGAAAGTCCTCGACTTTTTCATATGGCACCATAGTATCATCATCAATACATTCAAGATCAATGTAAACCAAAATTTGAAACCTCCCTCTAGCCTTACTCTTGAGAAATCCTTTATGAATCTTATGGAAAGTTAATTCTAGATTCAATTGCAAAACTTTGTTTTCTTTACGCTCAAACCGGCCCTAAAACTACACACAACTTGAATTCATCCACTTTGCATCTAATTTGTATATGGAATGAAGTTGCAATCCTGCCTGGAAAGAGTTATCATCTAAATCACCGAACCACATTCAAAGTCATGCATGGTCGGTCTCGATGATGCAAGATAAGGTAGATTGTTCTTTATCAGGAGTTGTACGCCTTACTACTTAATCATTCCCACCACTTCAATTCTTCCTCCTACTTTACATGTCTTGGTTTCTAAAACCAACTAATATGTTCAGAAAGCTCCTCAACATCCTCAAAATAATTGCAAAAAACACATTTTTGTAACACTCAATATTTTAATTTCCCATCTAGCTAGTCTGCACACGTCTCCTGCGCTCCACCAAACCAGCAAGCAGACAAACAAAGGCTACAAAATATTCACAGAACATCTCTATCTTCAGTATAATAAATGAAAAATAGCACTGTTGAGGCATTCAAATGGCAGCTAGAGTTTAATAGAATAGTTTGGTCTAATTAGAATGTTTGTCCGGCCTCTTGTCTCTGCAACATCCCCTCTTGCTTCAGTTTGTTTATATATATTATTTGGCCTTCTGTTCCTGCTTCAAGTATACTCTGACTGCTGCACTTTCAGGCATGTCCAGCACTTGTGAGGAAGGATCAAAGTATCCTGCAACTTTCATGGCTGTGATGGCTTCAGCTACAAAGAAGAGAAGGAACCCACCCGGCAATCCAGGTTCTCTGAACTTACTGTTCTCTTAGAAAATAAAGGTTGAAATAATTGTAATTACATATAGATTACCTGAAACTTGCTACTTACAAATCAATCATTCTCTTTCATTTGTTTTTTCAGATTCTCACTCAAATATCAAAATTTATGTAAAATCCCAACCCATATTTTTTATTTTTACAAAATGGTTTAATTGCTCGGTTTGGTAGTTTAAGAAAAATATCTGGGTGATTAATTTATAAATATCAATGTTTCAAGTGGTCTGTGTGTATTTATCCTTACTTTATATTGATGAAGTAGAAATTTTAAAGTATTAATTTAATCATATGGGTCGTTAAATACTATTTTGGCAGTCATTGGATTTGAAGAAAATATATATTTTTTATAATTTAAATGATAAATGGTGATGCAATAATGAAAAATATAAAAAAAACAAATTAATAATGGTTAAGAATCTAATAGGCTATGATTTGAAGTTCGTAAAACTCAGCAGCGAGCGATGCTCCCTTACGCCCCTTGAGATTGCACATAATTGGTTGTGTTGGGCTAATTTATGGTTAGCCTGTCTAGAGGTTCAACCGGTATATTCAACCGTTTAATAGTTTTAGGACAAAAAAAAAAAAAAAAAAAAAAAATTCATATGTTTGAGTCAGATTGACTATTAGTTCTCAATGAATCTAGGTTATAAAACCTTGATACAAATAGAGAATAAAATCCCAACCCATATTTTTTATTTTTACAAAATGATTTAATTGCTCGGTTTGGTAGTTTAAGAAAAACATCTGGGTGATTAATTTATAAATATCAATGTTTCGAATGATCTGCATATATTTATCCTTACTTTATATTGATGAAGTAGAAATTTCAAAGTATTAATTTTAATTATATTGGCCGTTAAATACTATTTTGGCAATCATTGGATTTGAAGAAAATATATATTTTTATAATTTAAATGATAAATAGGGATACAATAATGAAAAATATAAAAAAGAGCAAACTAATAATGGTTAATAATCTAATCAGCTAAGATTTGAAGTCCGTAAAACTCAGTAGCGAGCGTTGCTCCCTTACGCCACTTGAGATTGGACAGAATTGGTTTTGTTGGGCTAATTTATGGTTAGCCTGTCTAGAGGTTCAACAGTCTGTTCGAACGATTCATAGTGATCTACGATCAAAAAAAAAAAAAAAGATTTTTCATATGTTTAAGTCGGATTAACCATCAGTTCTCAATAAATCTGGGTTATTAAACCTTGATACAAATAGAGGACTTTATCGAGGAACAAAAAGAATTCAGCCCGAAATATCAAATGCGAACATAAATCGATTGATTTGCTTTCTTCAAATTACAAGGATTCGCAAAATATACCTAAATATTCACTCAAAATGATCTAGAGCAACAATTTTATCATTAACATTGGTACACAATATGATGAAAACATAAATAAAAGAAAAAGAACAGGAGAATTATTATTATTATTTTGCTTCCTTGAAATTCTGAAATTAATATAAATTATGAGAGATCATGTCATCATACACGTGAACTTCTCTCATGTGATCTCCCGTGACTGAATATCCGAACATACAAACACCGCTAGTAATATTTTTTGCACAACAAAAATTTCCTTATTTACACTTTATAGCTCAAATGAAATCATCTCATAAACTTCATAATTAAATTTTGTAAGATTAATACATATCATTTAATTCCTATATATTTATATATCAACATCTAAATACTAATTTTTTTATGCATGTGTCATATTGTTCATGCATGGTTACCCTAACAGATCCAGACGCAGAAGTAATAGCTCTCTCTCCACGAACCCTAGTCGCAACCAAGCGCTACATCTGCGACGTGTGCCACAAAGGCTTTCAGAGAGATCAGAACCTCCAGCTGCACAGAAGAGGCCACAATCTGCCTTGGAAGCTGAAGCAGAAAAGCAGCAGCGAATCGAAGAAGAAAGTTTACGTGTGCCCGGAGGTCACCTGCGCCCACCATGATCCAAAGCGAGCATTGGGAGATCTGACCGGAATCAAGAAGCACTATTCCAGGAAGCACGGAGACAAGAAATGGAAGTGCGATAAGTGTGGGAGGAGGTATGCGGTGCAGTCGGATTGGAAGGCGCATTTCAAGAGCTGCGGGACAAAGGACTATCGCTGTGGCTGCGGAACCGTTTTCTCGAGGTACCATTTTCATTTTTCATGTCTCTTTCTCAGATTTAGTTGCCTAAAATTAACTATTTTTCAGAGTCAAAAATCAAATAGCTAAACAGTTTATTCAGAACAATATCATAATGAACATTTTTTTCAGAATCAGCTATTTTTCAAACGCACAAACCAAATAACAAGTCAATTTATCTGAATAAACTGGATAAGCTGCAGCTCCCCAAACAAAAGCCCTATTTACGTACGTAATATGCACACAATTCTGCATGCGTATGACCCCGAATAACCTTCGAATAACTCAGTTATTGGGGGTATTGACCCCGATAACATCTCAATAATCTCCCAATAACCTACCAATATATTCTGAGATTCGGCGCTTATCTTTTTTCTTGTTATTGGAGTTACCCAAAAATAATGACATAGCCATGCAATACCCTCCAAACAACATTCATTATTCCAAAAAACATTCATAAACACGCATTTCCCCCAAACAGACCCTTTCTTATTCAGCCCAGCCGAGAATACTAACATTGCTGTATCTCTCCCTCACGCTGCAGGAAGGATAGCTTTGTAACTCACCGAGCCTTCTGCGAAGCTCTGGCGCATGAAGAGAGCTACATGGCTAATAATAGTCTGGCAGCCATGGTTCCCCAAGACCTATCCTCCTCTGATCTGAGATCTCTCTCCCACATGCATTTCAGCAATGAAAATTTAATCTTTTCTAACCCACAGATTTCTTCTGGAGACTCCTCATTCATGTCTGCTTCTGCGTTGCTGCAACGGGCAGCAGATATGTCGGGAAGCAGCCTCAGTGATGAATCACTCTGTCCATTATTTCTGGGAGCTGAGATGGGGGAGAGGAGGAGTGGAGGGATGACGAAGGATTTCTTAGGGTTGGGTGATTCTGGGTGTCCAGGTGGGAGGAGTTCTGGGAATGGGGGCTACTTCGAGAATGAGTTTTATTCATGCCAGCAAATGAGTCATGGGTGGACGCCATTTGAGAAGGACATGTGGCACTGAGGGGAGCTCTTTTGAGCAGAGATTTATGTGATTTTTTTTTTTTTTGAATATTTTTGTGTTTGATATGTTTATGTTGAAGTTTTTTTTTTTGAATATTTTTGTGTTTGATATGTTTGTGTTGGAAGGAGAAACCTGTGGGAGTTTTTCTTGCTTTTGTTGGGGAATTGATAATGGCTAGTTTTTTAATGGATTTCAATGTGCTTAAGAAGTGTTTGTTGCAAAAATTATTATTCATTGTTAGGCCAGAGAGAATATTACATGCAGAGCTATCATAGAATAATGATATACACGTGGTACAAAGAGTTTGCATGCATGCGGATTCGTGTGGATTATATTTTTACGTCACACACGAATGGGAAGGAAGGAAATGACTTAGTGAAGTCTGTTATAAGACATACAGATACATACCATCACATTTTTTATATTTATATGACTCATATTATTCATATCATATAAAAAAATATCACTATTTAATTTCTTAGAAACTGAAATATGTATTTTCATGCATGTATAAAATGATATATATAAAAATTGAATGTTTAAATGCATAAGAATCGAGCGATATGTATATAAATCTTTTTTATTTTGGAATGAGTTTGTTTTTTATTGGAGTTATAAGTGATTAGTTGTTTAATAGGATAAAAAAATCTTCTTTGATGAATCATCAAGACTTTTGTAATTTTTCTAAGCCTTCATTGCATTATCTTTTTTTTTATATTTGCACCTCATTATTATATATTTAGTTATTTATCACAAACTTGAAAACCCTTTTCATTCATAAATTTTGATACCAAATTATTTCTTCCCAAATGTATAACATATCCTCTCAACTTTATAATTCTATTATTGATATTTTTGTGTTATACTATTCATCATATTTCAAGTCTTTTTGTTTTTCTAAAAACTCTCAGCAAATAATTCTTATGGTATCATTTTTATCTTTCTATGATATCTTCATAAATTTGCAAAACGTATGAATATTACCACAATGAAAAAAAAAAGTATCATAACAATAGATTGTTTAGTAACTCTCTAATTTTTTTTGTTAAACTATCCTTAAATAGCAAGCAAAGTAGATTTTTATTCAAACATTACAAATAAGGAAGATCTAGGATCTGTTTGGGACAGTTGAAACTTATTGAAAACAACTGTGAAACTGCTGTATAATAATCTGATGTTAAAAAACTGCGGTGGCTATTTAAAATTTATTTATTTATTTTAAAATCAGTCCGCAGCTAAAAAATTACAACCGCACATAGTCATGAGTGGCGGGAAAACGCAGATTTTAGCGATAGTTTTTTGAAAAAGCTGTCAAAATGTAATTTACTTAAACAGACAAAATTATGGTGTGAAGCAGCATCGCCACCGCACCGCTGCCCCAAAAAAGATCCTTGCACACATACAACTCAATTCTTATGCTTTACATAACCAACTAGTAAACTCAATTTTTACATATATGTCACCTTACCTTTACATTTAAAGGTGTATCTCATTTTTATTTTTTAAGAGTTAAAAGGGTGGCATTTCTTATATGATACAAAAGATTTGGGTGGTATAAATATAAAAAGCAAATTTCATGTTTTTGACATGTAAATACATAAGAAATTGGTAGAATTTGATTTAGAAAAAATAAATCATATCAAATGTCAAGATCTCAAAAAAATTTTCTTTGCATTCACTCATTATTAGAGAATGCAAGGATCACTTTGGTGTCAATCCAAGCTTTATTTAAAATTAAACCAAACCAATCAAATTAAACAGGAAATCATAACCAAAACATTGTTAAAGTAAATCAAGTTAAATAAAAACCAGTGTTCAGTTCCAATTTGATTTTCAGTTTAAGAATACATAACATAAGAGTTAGGGTTTCTCGTTACAATTTGGATCATTTTGGTTTTAATTTATTTTCAATTGTTTGGTTATTCTGATTAGGGGTGTAAGCAAGGTTTAAAAAATCGGATCGGACATTAAACCGATAGATGAGTTGATTTAAGGTTCAAAGGTTGAACTGGGGTTAAATCAGAGGTTGAGCCGGGAAACATCATAAATGTAAGAAAAAAATATTAAATATAATTTGAAGGACGCAAAAATTAGATGAAATTCAGTATGAAAAGTCAACAAGAGGGAAGCGTAATTAAGAAAATATAAAATAATAAAAAAGAAAAGTTAATAGACAAATAGTCATGCAAATTCACAAAAGGTAAAAATGAAAATGAAGCTGAGAATGATTAAAGCAAGGCACATTCTTGATGATATCAAAAGATTCAAACAATTTTTTATGATTCTCAATAAAAATATGGCATAAAATAAAAAGTTACACGTCAGTTGGTTGACCGATTCAACTGTCAGTTCCAGTCAGTTCTTTCTGATTCGATGTAGAGCCGTTTTTCAGCCCTACCAGAATTGTACCACTGACCGGTTCACGATAGAACCAGTTGAATCGGCCTGTTTCGCTCGTGTTTTTAAAATGTGGGATGCAAGTGAGTCACATCCAATTGTAAGCCAGCTCAAGCTTGGCTCAATAAGTGGTTCGTGAATTGAGCTCAAAAAGCTAACAAGCCAAGTTCAAGTTAGCCTCAACTCGCCTCATTAGCTTCTAATCTGATTTATTTAAAACAAATATTAATATAAAATATATTAAATCTAAAAACTTTACCTTTAAAATATTAAAAATGTTTTAAAAAAAATTTTTTTTTTTTAATTTACCATAACAAATAATAACTTAAAAAATTAAAAATCAATAGTGGTTATAAAACTGCGCTGTCATTCTACACAAAAAGTTCGAATAGTGATTTATGAATAAATTTGTAGGAGAAATGTATTTTTTTCTATGATTTGTAGTTGTTTAAACCACCACATTTGTTACAATTATTATTTTTTAATTATAATCATCTTACAACACAAACAAATTTGTATATAGTTTGATCATTTAGACTATAAACTCATTGATCAATTTGCAACACATAAATGAGTCCACTAAAATAAACCGAATAGCTTATGACAATTATTTTGAATTCAAACTAATTAGCTTTTCACCTTTCTTTCCTTTATAATATCACTCTTCCAAAGGATTGTTCCTAGTCTCCATTTAAATAAGATATTAATTATCAAATAATAAAAAAATTTTAATGTATGATATTGATCACAAGAGTAAAGTGAGCTATTATTTATAGAATTTTTCATCCCGAAAACCAAAAGATCCAACGAAAAATTGTATCGCGAGAAAATGGAAATATCTTTAGACTTGGACACTTACATTGAATTATTTTTTACTAAGTTAGGCCGCGCAATTTTTTTCTTTCCGGGATTTTTCTACGTAAATATATTATGTGTGTCAGATCTCGTGTAAAACTGAGACATTAATTTATCA
>NW_018165626.1:139913-149740 GCF_001263595.1 Phalaenopsis equestris | reverse complement strand
ATCGCTGTGGCTGCGGAACCGTTTTCTCGAGGTACTATTTTCATTTTTCATATCTTCTTCCTCAGATATAGTGGCCGAAAATTAACTATTTTTCGGACGCACAAACCTAACAGCTAAACAGTTTATCCAGAACGGTGGTAGAATGAACATTTTTCCAGAATCAATTATTTTCCAAGCGCACAAACCAAACAAAAAACCAACTTATCTAGATAAACTGAATAAGCTGCAGCTCCCCAAACAGAAGCGCTATTTACGTACCTAATACACACACAATTTTGCGTGCATATGACCCCGAATAACCTTCGAATAACTTAGTTATTGGGGGTTATTAAGAGGTTATTGGGGGTATTAACCCCAATAACATCTCAATAATCTTCCAATAACTTATCAATACATTTCGCGGTTCAACCCTTATCTTTTTCTTGTCATTGGAGTTATCTCAAAAATAATGACATAACCATGCAATACCCTCCAAATAACATTCATAAACACACAATTCCCCAAACAGACCCTATTTTTAGTCAGCCGAGAATACTAACATTGCTGTATCTCTCCCTCACGCTGCAGGAAGGATAGCTTTGTAACTCACCGAGCCTTCTGCGAAGCTCTGGCGCATGAAGAGAGCTACATGGCTAATAATAGTCTGGCAGCCATGGTTCCCCAAGACCTATCCTCCTCTGATCTGAGATCTCTCTCCCACATGCATTTCAGCAATGAAAATTTAATCTTTTCTAACCCACAGATTTCTTCTGGAGACTCCTCATTCATGTCTGCTTCTGCGTTGCTGCAACGGGCAGCAGATATGTCGGGAAGCAGCCTCAGTGATGAATCACTCTGTCCATTATTTCTGGGAGCTGAGATGGGGGAGAGGAGGAGTGGAGGGATGACGAAGGATTTCTTAGGGTTGGGTGATTCTGGGTGTCCAGGTGGGAGGAGTTCTGGGAATGGGGGCTACTTCGAGAATGAGTTTTATTCATGCCAGCAAATGAGTCATGGGTGGACGCCATTTGAGAAGGACATGTGGCACTGAGGGGAGCTTTTTTGAGCAGAGATTTATGTGTTTGAGCAGAGATTTATGTGATTTTTTTTTTTGAATATTTTTGTGTTTGATATGTTTATGTTGAAGGAAGGAGAAACCTGTGGGAGTTTTTCTTGCTTTTGTTGGGGAATTGATAATGGCTAGTTTTTTAATGGATTTCAATGTGCTTAAGAAGTGTTTGTTGCAAAAATTATTATTCATTGTTAGGCCAGAGAGAATATTACATGCAGAGCTATCATAGAATAATGATATACACGTGGTACAAAGAGTTTGCATGCATGCGGATTCGTGTGGATTATATTTTTACGTCACACACGAATGGGAAGGAAGGAAATGACTTAGTGAAGTCTGTTATAAGACATACAGATACATACCATCACATTTTTTATATTTATATGACTCATATTATTCATATCATATAAAAAAATATCACTATTTAATTTCTTAGAAACTGAAATATGTATTTTCATGCATGTATAAAATGATATATATAAAAATTGAATGTTTAAATGCATAAGAATCGAGCGATATGTATATAAATCTTTTTTATTTTGGAATGAGTTTGTTTTTTATTGGAGTTATAAGTGATTAGTTGTTTAATAGGATAAAAAAATCTTCTTTGATGAATCATCAAGACTTTTGTAATTTTTCTAAGCCTTCATTGCATTATCTTTTTTTTTATATTTGCACCTCATTATTATATATTTAGTTATTTATCACAAACTTGAAAACCCTTTTCATTCATAAATTTTGATACCAAATTATTTCTTCCCAAATGTATAACATATCCTCTCAACTTTATAATTCTATTATTGATATTTTTGTGTTATACTATTCATCATATTTCAAGTCTTTTTGTTTTTCTAAAAACTCTCAGCAAATAATTCTTATGGTATCATTTTTATCTTTCTATGATATCTTCATAAATTTGCAAAACGTATGAATATTACCACAATGAAAAAAAAAAGTATCATAACAATAGATTGTTTAGTAACTCTCTAATTTTTTTTGTTAAACTATCCTTAAATAGCAAGCAAAGTAGATTTTTATTCAAACATTACAAATAAGGAAGATCTAGGATCTGTTTGGGACAGTTGAAACTTATTGAAAACAACTGTGAAACTGCTGTATAATAATCTGATGTTAAAAAACTGCGGTGGCTATTTAAAATTTATTTATTTATTTTAAAATCAGTCCGCAGCTAAAAAATTACAACCGCACATAGTCATGAGTGGCGGGAAAACGCAGATTTTAGCGATAGTTTTTTGAAAAAGCTGTCAAAATGTAGTTTACTCAAAAAGACAAAATTGTGGTGTGAAGCAACATCGCCACCGTACCGCTGCCCCAAAAAGATCATTGCACACATACAACTCAATTCTTATGTTTCACATAACCAACTAGTAAACTCAATTTTTACATATATGTCACCTTACCTTCACATTTAAAGGTGTATCTCATTTTTATTTTTTAAGAGTTTAAAGGGTGGCATTTCTTATATGATGCAAAAATTTGGGTGGTATAAATATAAAAAGCAAATTTCATGTTTTTGACATGTAAATACATAAGAAATTGGTAGAATTTGATTTAGAAAAAATAAATCATATCAAATGTCAAGATCTCAAAAAAATTTTCTTTGCATTCACTCATTATTAGAGAATGCAAGGATCACTTTGGTGTCAATCCAAGCTTTATTTAAAATTAAACCAAACCAATCAAATTAAACAGGAAATCATAACCAAAACATTGTTAAAGTAAATCAAGTTAAATAAAAACCAGTGTTCAGTTCCAATTTGATTTTCAGTTTAAGAATACATAACATAAGAGTTAGGGTTTCTCGTTACAATTTGGATCATTTTGGTTTTAATTTATTTTCAATTGTTTGGTTATTCTGATTAGGGGTGTAAGCAAGGTTTAAAAAATCGGATCGGACATTAAACCGATAGATGAGTTGATTTAAGGTTCAAAGGTTGAACTGGGGTTAAATCAGAGGTTGAGCCGGGAAACATCATAAATGTAAGAAAAAAATATTAAATATAATTTGAAGGACGCAAAAATTAGATGAAATTCAGTATGAAAAGTCAACAAGAGGGAAGCGTAATTAAGAAAATATAAAATAATAAAAAAGAAAAGTTAATAGACAAATAGTCATGCAAATTCGCAAAAGGTAAAGTTGAAAATGAAGCTGAGAATGATTAGAAGATTCAAACAATTTTTTCTGATTCTCAATAAAAATATAGCATAAAATAAAAAGTTGCATGGCGGTCGGTTGACCGGTTCAATTGTCAGTTCTAGCCAGTTCTTTTTTATTCGATGCAGAGTCGTTTTTCAGCCCTACCAGAACTGTACCACTGACCGGTTCACGAAAGAACCAGTTGAATCGGCCGGTTTCGCTCGTGTTTTTAAAATGCGGGATGCAAGTGAGTCACATCGAATTGTAAGCCAGCTCAAGCTTGGTTCAATAAGTGGCTCATGAACTGAGCTCAAAAAGCTAACAAGTCAAATTCAAGCTAGCATCGACTCGCCTCATTAGCTTCTGATCTGATTTATTTAAAACAAATATTAATATAAAATATACTAAATCTAAAAACTTTACCATTAAAATATTAAAAATGTTAAAAAAATAATTTCTTTTTAATTCACCATAACAAATAATAACTTCAAAAATTAAAAATCAATAGTGGTTCTAATACTGCGATGTCATTCTCCACAAAAAGTTCGAATAGTGATTTATGAATAAATTTGTAGGAGAAATGTATTTTTTTCTATGATTTGTAGTTGTTTAAACCACCACATTTGTTACAATTATTATTTTTTAATTATAATCATCTTACAACACAAACAAATTTGTATATAGTTTGATCATTTAGACTATAAACTCATTGATCAATTTGCAACACATAAATGAGTCCACTAAAATAAACCGAATAGCTTATGACAATTATTTTGAATTCAAACTAATTAGCTTTTCACCTTTCTTTCCTTTATCATATCACTCTTCCAAAGGATTGTTCCTAGTCTCCATTTAAATAAGATATTAATTATCAAATAATAAAAAAAATTTAATGTATGATATTGATCACAAGAGTAAAGTGAGCTATTATTTATAGAATTTTTCATCCCAAAAACCAAAAGATCCAACGAAAAATTGTATCGCGAGAAAATGGAAATATCTTTAGACTTGGACACTTACATTGAATTATTTTTTACTAAGTTAGGCCGCGCAATTTTTTTCTTTCCGGGATTTTTCTACGTAAATCTATTATATGTGTGTCAGATCTTCGTGTAAAACTGAGACATTAATTTATCACTTTACCACCACTAATTTTGTGCCACGCAACAAAACTCATGACCAAAACAAAAAATAAAATAAATAAATATATATATATATATATATATATATATTATATATATATATGCATACCACACCATAGCAATTGCATTTGGATGCATATAATTAATAAGAAAACTAAATAAAATATCAATAAAAAACTTGACGATTAGGTGAACCATATGATCATAGTGTTACCTCTTTTCATTCTCCCTCAAAGTTGCACCCATTGCACGAAATGAGGGATCTGACTTGTGAGGATTATCGCCCTTAAGAGGGAACTTGCATTTCGTACTCGTCTTGACCTTAAGTCCTTTTTATGAATTCTTCATTTTATATCACAACTGAGCAATTCAAAATCCTGTGCGTGGTCCACCATAGTATAGACAACTCTAGACATCATGAAATGAACCATGTTCATAGAAATAGAGAGTAGATTATTATGGTTAGTTGTCCCAAACAATAAATCTTGATTACAAATTCTATAGTGAATAAAAAACTTATTCATGTGCAAGGATTCATCAATCCTAGAAGGAGGATATAGACGAGAGTGGTTGATTAACTTTCAGTAATATTTCAAATTCTATAGTGAATAAAAACCTTATTCATGTGCAAGGATTCATCAATCCTAGAAGGAGGATATAGAGAATGATTAACGAGAGTGGTTGATTAACTTTCAGTAATATTCCAGATGGGTTGTAGTTCCTGTTTTTAGAGAAGCCTTGGCTAATGCTAAACAACATTATAACTTGAAAGCTTTTGTCAGAAGGGAAGTAGATGCCCTTTGATAGTGTATTTATCAACATGGTGTACAAGTTAAAAAAAACAAACGTTGAGAATGACAAGCATACTTGCTAATATAATGAGCACCCTAACTTTGATGAGATTGTTAGTTTTCTGACTAGTCTGAATCTCATGGAAAGTGAAAGATAACTGAGGATATATTAGAGAGTTTACCTACCACAGGTATGATTGTTGAAGCAAAGGTATAACTTTGATGAGATTGTTAGTTTTCTGACTAGTCTGAATCTCATGGAAAGTGGAAGATAACTGAGGATATATTAGAGTTTACCTACCACAGGCATGATTGTTGAAGCAAAGGTATAAAATTATTTCACTTCTGCTAAGCTGATATCAAGTGAAAATAACAGTGAGATGATCAAAGAATAAAACTATCTAAAATTTTACTCTCTAGGAGGGGATATCAATAAATGCAAGAAAAATTATTTAGAATTCTATTTTAAATATGTTGAAGAGGATGACTACTCTAGGCTTTATGCACCCCTTGTTGATCTATCAACTATGTGTTGAGATAGTACTCTTAGGAGATCCATTAGAAGAATAATTACATTGGACTACTTTAACCAGGTAAAAAATCAGGTCTTGTGGGTTTAGATCTTTTTGAGTCTATGAGAGTTCTACCCAACCACACACCCCCATCATCTTCCAAGATAAGGCATTTAAAGACACTAGCTAAGCAGGTTTAATATCTGAAGGAGCGGGTATAATGAATATATAAAAAAGGTAGAGGAAGACACCAGATGGCATCAAGAAATTGGCTACAAATTTGAATATTACTTGGAGCATCAAACATAATAGTTAAATTATATGGCTAGTTTAAACTCAACAATAGCACACATATTTATCAACTTACATTTGAATGTTATTCAAAAATGTGTTTATTTTTATGCATCATTGCATTGTTGAGCATGAAACTTGTTTGCGTAGCAGTCACGCCATATAAAAAGCCAACAATAGCACCAATGCCTAAGATCCTATGACGCAGGCGCAGAAGACGCCCCTGACGCGGGGCGATAAAACGCGTCAGCCGGCTAAACCAGCTTGCCAATATTCCCACTGACGGTCCAAGAAGAAAAATGGTGAATCCTATGGAGGAGACAAAACTATCAAAATGCAATCCCTAGAGGCGGCGGGACTACCACCCCCCCCCTCCCTCCCTCATGCACTCCTTACGGAAATACTTTAATAGCTCCTTTCTATAGTATTCCCACCCATTCTTTTGTGGGAGTTTTATTTCCTACTTCTTTCCTTTTCTCCTTTAATAGAAGTCTATATAATGTTGTTTTCAGAGAACTACGGCTCATTTTTCGGTTTTTGAAGATTTCAAATTCCTAGGTAGAGTTGTTCTCCCTGCTCTAGGGCTGTATCAGAGGAGGTGGTGGTGCTTCAGTTGTATCCTACTCCGAGGTGGTGTTGTATCTTCCTTTTTACCCTTTCCTAACCCTTCTTTTCCTCTCTCCTCCGTCGTCGGCCGCCCCATACTTCATTCCAACCCCTGCCGCCCTTCCTTACGGCCTATCCTTGTTGTCCACAACCCGACCTGCATTCTACACCCTGCCACCCCTTCCCTGCAGCCTGCCCTCGCCGTATAGCCACCCGACCTGCACCCTAACACCCTGTTGCCCCTTTTATGCAGCCTATTATTGTTGTCCCACCTTCCAACCAGAACACCGACCCGCCTACCTGACTATGAACCCCTTCCTAACCGACCTCACAGCCACCAACTCTTCCTCATACCCTCACTATGTTGTCGATCCCCCCCGTGCGGATCTTCTCTTTCGGGCCCTAGTCGAACATTGTTCTGTCGTTGTTTTTCCTTTTTCATTGTGTCATGTTGTAACCCTATTTCTATATTAATAAAAGTTTGCTTTTGTGTTCCGATAAATTCTGACTAGTTCTGGTATCATTTGGTAACAGAGCTAGCCTAACTCTAGTCCTATCCTAGGGTTCCTAACATCTGCTCTTATCCAAGCCACCTCCACGAAATTTTTTTCCTTCCAATTCTCAACCCTAGACATGCCATTACGGAGAGATGCATCAAACTCTACTTGGGAAGAGATTTAACAAGAAATCTGTCATCTCCAACAAAGATACATCAAACTATACTTGGGAAGAGATTTAACAAGAAATCTGTCATCTCCAACAAAGATTAGGATGAAGGGAATCAGGAAGATATTACATTCGATTGTGATCGGGTGAGTCAAGGGGAAGACATGGAAGATCATAGTGACAAAGAATATTGACCACGTTGTTTTTGTATCTAATACTAGAGGAGGTAGAGAGAAAAGGTTGCTTATGGGGGCAAGCGGGACTTTGGCATCAAGATTGACCTCCCATAATTTGAGGGAGGCATGAACACCGGTGAGTTTATCGGTTGACTGCAATCAGTTCAAAGGATTTTCAAGTATAAAGACGTACCAGAGGACAAACGAGTCAAGCTAGCTGCCATTAAACTAAAAAAGAATGCTCCTTATGGAGGGAAAATCTACAAAGGCAAATGAAAAAAGAAGTCAATGAGAAAATAACTAAGTGGGAGAAGATGAAGGCAATGCAAAAGAAATACCTCCCACCGCAATATCGCTAGGACATGTTCCTAAGAATCCACAACTTACAGCAACAAGATCTTGCAGTTGAGGAGTTCACAACTCAGTTCGACCACTTGCAGCTGAGTGTAAGATGGTAGAGCCAAAGGAGCATATGATAGCCAGATACCACGGGGGTCTGAAGTCCGCCATTAACAATGTGGTACAGCTACAACTAAACTGGACGTTGGGGGATGTCCAAATATTAGCCTTGAAGGCGGAGAGGTAGAAGAAACAAAGCAGACAACAATTGTCCTTTAAACCACCATCTTCAGCTAAGAAGTCACTTGCAACTTCTACAATCGATAAGGGTCTCAGGAGGAAATAACAAAATTGGATAGAGAACTGATAAGAAGATCAAAGTGGAAAGAAGCCAAAGAAAAATAGCTCCTCCAATATAGTTCAAGCTAGAAAATGTTTTAGGTGTCACGGCTACGGTCACATAGCCTCCAACTACCAACGAGTCACACTCACAGATACGTGCACCGCCAAGGAGATCAATGAGGAGTCAGGGGATAGTTCAGAAGAAGAGCTTCGACTCCATGGAGACGAGGGAGAAGCATAATCGTTTGACAAATACTGCAGTCCAAGACAGAACGAGACCAATCCTTGTTAGGGCATAGTATTTTTTGCACCAAGTGCACCGTCAAGGGCAGGGTCTACAACCTGATCATCGATAGTGGGAGCTGCGAGAATGTGGTGTCCACGCTCATGTTGAAAAAGTTGGGATTGGACACGCAGAAGCATTCCTAGTCATATTTTCTTACCTGGTTAAAAAGGGAAATGAAATATGTGTAGATCAACAGTGCCTAATTGACTTTTCCATCAAAGACCAGCTATAGGAACAAGTATGATATGATGTGGTTCCAATGGATGCCTACCACATTCTATTGGGTGGCCCTTGGCAGTTTGACCGCAAAACACAACATGAAGGTTACAAGAACACTTATTCTTTCAGGAAAGATGGGAAACATATCATTTTGCTACCAGCTAAGGATACAAAAGGCAGGAGCGATGTAATCAGTTAGAGATGCCCCCATAGTATCAACATTAGTTCTCCTGGAGGGAAGCGAGGAGGAAAGAGAGGTACCGACACTACTGCAACCACTACTACAAAACTTCTGGGATGCTATGACCAACAGTCTGTCGGAGGGGTTACCACCACTATGGGACATCCAACACGCCATAGACCTTATACCAACATCAGTATTACCAAACCGACTAGCCTACAAATTGAAGCCTGCGAAGTACAAAGAGATACAACAACAGGTGCAAGATCTCATCACAAGGGGCCTAGTCAGAGAAAGCACCAGCTTGTGTGTTGTTCCTGCCCTGATAGTGCCAAAAAATGACGAATCGTGGCAGATGTGCATCGATAATCGGGCCATCAACAATGCAGATTAACATCATTGCATTGTTGAGCATGGAGCTTGCTTGCATAGCATTCATGTCATATAAGAAGCCAACAACAACACCAATGCCTAAGAGCCTATGACGCAGGCACAAAAGACACCCTGACACGAGGCGGTAAAACACGCTAGCCGGCTGGCCAATATTCCCACAGATGGTCCAAGGGGACAAATCGCAGAGCCTGTAGAGGAGAGGAGACTATCAAATCGCAATTCCTAGAGGCGACAGGACCACCACCCCTCCTAATGCACTCTTATCCTTATGGAAAGCCCTTAATGGCTACTTTTTGGAGTATTCCCACCCCTTCTTTTTGTGAGGAGTTTCCTTTCGTACTTTCCTTTTCTCCACCAATAGGAGTCTATATTTTGTTGTTTTAAGAGAATTAGGGCTCACATTTTGTTGTTTGCAGATTTCAAATTCATGGGTGGAGTTGTTCTCCTTGTTCTAGATTTGCACTAAAGATGTGGTGGTGCTTCGGTTGTATCCTACTTCGAGGTGGTGTTATATCTTCCCTTTTACCCTTACCCAACCCCTCCTCCACCACCGGCCACCCCATATTTCATTTTAGCACCCTGTCGCCCTTCCCTATGGCCTACCCTTGTTGTTCAGTCGCCCAACCTGCACCTTACAACCCTGTTGCCCCTTCCTTGCAGCCTTCCCTCATTAT
>NW_018165626.1:127788-139585 GCF_001263595.1 Phalaenopsis equestris | reverse complement strand
CACACACACACACACACACACACACACACACACACACACACACAGCCCTCAATCTTCTCTTCAGAACCTTAGTTGGAGATTTGTTTGCCATTGTTTTTCCATTTCCATAGTGTCGTGTTGCAACCCTATTTCTATATTAATAAAAGGTTGCTTTCATGTTCCGATAAATCCTGACTAGTTTCAGTATCAACCTAAGACGGCGCTGAAGCGCGCACTTCATGCACCCGCGTACCTAAAATTTACTATTGATGAAGTCTTAATCAATGATTAAATCTATGATAATGAATTTTAAATCAATATCAAAGGTTATCTAAACTGAATGATTAAATTTCCGTCAAAAACAAGAGATTAATGCAAACAAATATGTCCCATTAAGAGTAATAAAAAAATTGTCACGAAAATTGGCCTGATTACGCAGTGTAAAAACAAGAACCATCCTCCTCAAATTTTTTTGAAATAAAATCATTTAAGCATCAATCATAGAGTACCAAATTGAACAGATGGAATCAATCAAGAGCAAATTACAAATATGCTATATTCAAAACACTATCCTGATAACAATAATTTCTCTATTCCACTTACCAATCAACTTCAGCTATATTTGGACGTTTAATTGAAAACATTAAACTTCTAACCATTCCTTGAAGTAAGACTGCATCTTCGCACGATTAGCATAATTGCCAACATTAACCGTTGGAATGATTTTCTCAGGTTTCAAAAACTGGTCAAGGAGAACGATAGGATCAGATATTGAGAAAGCAATTCAAGACTAAGAAAACAAATGTACCTTCACAAATTCTCTAAGTTCCGTAAAACTTGAGTGCTCGCTATAGGGAACCCCTGCAACACATAAAGTGTTAAACAGCAATACAAAATTGAGAAAACAAATGTACCTTCATGTAGCTATCGCATCATTAACAACATCAAACATAAGTATTTATTATAAAAAATTAATTCATTCCTCTACTTGCACAATCTCAATCCACTCATGTTAGACTTGAAATAAATTGCTATGCACAAGCAAAAAGATAAGAAATTAAGTTTAAGAAAAAAATTTAAGAAAAAAAATATAATTTCTAAAATATCCTCATTTTTAAAACCGTTAACTTTAATTTCTATTAGTTTAGATGATAGGACTATTTTAGTAACTACCTAAAAAATTTATGGACTACATCAGATCTTTTATATAATTTAGGACGAAAATAGGACCTCACAGATAGTCAAGTGATTATTTCAATCATTTTATCATTTATATAAAGTAATTTCATACAGTAAAAATCTTCCAAAAATAAAAAGAGAAATTTCCCCACATTATGGATCCTCCTCTTTAGAGTAAAGAAATGCAAAATTCGCATGTTGTCATAAAAAAGGCTTCATAATCATTTTATGGTCATGAAACTACATGTTATGAATTAGTTTTATATGTTCCTTCAGTAAATCAAGTTTTGTAAGCCTTGAAATATGCTCAGAAGTTAAGGATTTGCCTTCATATATGAGGTCTAGATAAATCTCTCCACCAATAAACAAGGTAACCAATCCATGTCATTAAATACATCAATGTAATAAAAGTATAATTTCTTTTTAGAGTTAGATTATAACCAATATCTAAAGATGAAATGCAGTGAAGAGATTATGCTTCTAGATAATATATAGAAAGAGAGAATTTTTAAGTTTCTTGCAAAGCTAAATATATAATTTGATCAAGTATGCGTCCAAATCCTGGGCAAATAGATCAGTCTCGCTTAATGAAGCCTTATTCCTTATATGGGCAAAATCAAACAAAAAAATATTGTTACATAGGAAACACCCAACTCAAAATGATTGATTATGACAATCACAAAATCTCAAGGTGTTGGACTGATTACCATTGAGCCCTCCAGAAATATTGGATAAAAATTGCACCAAAAAAGCAACTTAAGGTGCAACTGCTACAAGAAAGAGCATGATAAAAATCTGTTGGAAACTCCACAAGAGACCTTATGGTTGTGACAAATATAAAAAAGGTCAATCAACAGAACATATTCATTTCATGGATACTATAGGGCTCAACTTGAGAGGAAATTAAGAACTAAGGGACCTTTTCAACTATCTAAAAACACTATCAAGATCATGCTGTATAGCTAAAATAGTGTAATTTCTAATCCTTGTACTATCAATTAACATAGGTTCCATTGAAAACAAAAAAACTCAGCCAGTATCTTTCAAATTTGCCAATCTTGTTCTTAGAATGGAAAGATTTTAGCAACTAGGTAATTAACATTGGTTCCACTGATGACTTCTCAACTATTACTGTAAGATGAGCACATTTCATTTTTAGATTTTACTAACTTTTAGTAATATTTAAATATCCTTCATCTTGTTATTCATATAATAATCCATGATCACAACTTCAATGTTACAGTTCTTACTAATCATTATTTTTTCAGAACCCAAATATAGAGAAAATGCTTGTGCGACTAGTTAAAAGAATAGGTTTTACATATTTGAGGACAATGGTAGTGACAATCATTCATATCTTTCCTTAATTTATATTTTTAATCAAGATATTATTTGAAATCGTTCTAATAGATTGGGTCATCTTACTTGTAAAAATCTCAAACGTATGTTTTACTCATTTAAAAATATTAATATTAAAAATTTCATTGTGAAGCTTGTGGAATTGTTGGGCATCAAATAGCATCTTTTATTCAAGTGTCTCCCAACCATCTACTCATTTCATGTTATTCCACTCTGATATTTGGATAACTTTAAAAATCCGTAATATCATTCAAGATAAAGGATTGATAATAAATTGATTATACTTGAATGATATGAATTTATCTTTATCAAAAAGAAAAAATCCAAAGTCAGCCATATTCTCACAATCTTTATCACCATGATAATAACTAATCTGGTTTCAGTGTTAAAAACACAAAACCAATAATTCCAAAATTTATTTGAACCAAACTTAATCCTCTTCTCTTCAGCAAAGAAGGATTTATTTTCTAATCTTCATTTCCCAACATCTCACAGTAAAATGGAGTTGCTTGAATAAAAATTAGGACAACTTGAGGTTAACAAGACTATTCTCTTTCAAAATAATGTTTCCAAATGATATTGAAAAGAAATTATCATATCCTCAACATATTTAATTTATGGGAAACCTTCTAGAGTAATTGAATTCAAAAGTCTCTTGAACTAGCTCATTGAATTTTTAACTTGAATATATTTGTTCACAAAATTCCTCAAACAATATTTTAGGTGTCTTTTGTGTACATTCAAAAATAAGAATGAGATAAATTGACTCGTATTCAATTAAGTGTATTTTTCAGAATATTTATGCACTCAAAAAGGATATCAATAATATCAACAAACCACAAAATATTATTATTTTAAATGACATCACATTTATCGAACTATTCATTTCTTAATCAAAATCTATACAAGAACAAAACCCATCCAATCTCTCCTGCAAACTCAACTATCAAAATCCATGTCAGTTAACCCTCCTACCTTACCCAAGAATGATCATGTACAACCTATCGCTATACAAAATGATACAGAACGTTCCATATATCACATGACTCAATATACATCCTTTAAAACTTCAAAACAAACTCAAAGAGCCTTCCTTACAAATACCAACACCATTAAAATTCCATAAATACCATTCGATGAATTTGAAAATAAGAATTGGAAGATAGGCCATAAATGATAAGATAACTTCAATGATAAGATAACTTCAAAAAAAAAAAAACATCCCTAAAATATAGTGGAGTTACATGAAGGGAAAAGGTAATATTATGTTATAAGTGAATTTTTACATTAAAATATAAAGTGAATGGAAATACGAAGCCAAACTAATGAAAATAAAAAATAAATCCAATCTTATGAAATTGCCAATGGCAAACATTTACTCTAGTTGTAAAAATGAATATAACTTGTGTCATGATCTACTTGGTAGTTAACCTTGGATAGTTCATGTGACATTATGATGTAAAGATTGTCCTTTTGCATGGTGATATAGAAGGATCTTTTTTTTAAATCCCCACCACGATTCAGTAAGTTTTTTTCAAAAAGCTAAGTATGCAAATAAAAAGAAACACTACATAGATTGAAACAATCTCAAAGAATATGTTTTGAAAATTCAATAAAAAAGGGTATGCACAAAATTAAGTAGACTATAAGCTATTTATAAAATACCCTAGAAAAGATAGAATAATATTTTTTATCATAAAAGCTGAAGGCATAATTGTTACAAATAATGATGATAATGAAAAAAATACACTAAAAAACTCACTACATAATTTGAGATTAAATAACTCTACAAGCTTAAATACTTCATTGACATAGAAGTAACTCAATCAAAAAAGAGATAATTTTCTTATAGTAGAAGTACATTATAATCTATTAGGAGAAATAAATATAATAAAATAAAACTCCCTTGAAACTCAAATAAACTCAGGCTAAAAACTAGACAACAATGAAGAAGGAACAAAAGTCAATAATTGACAATGTCAAAGACTAGTTACAAAAAGAATCTACCTATGTCATAGTCACCATGAAATTGCATTTGGAGTAGATCTCGTAAATAAATTCACGCACAAACCAAAGGAAACTCACCTTGAGGCCACTTATAAAATTCTCAAATATTTAAAATTCAATCTTAAAAAAGATATTCTATTTAAAAAAAAAAAACATGACTATGAAGCTATATTGATACAAACTATGCAAGAGTACTGGTGAATAGAAAATAAGCATCGAGATATTGCACATTAGTTAAAAGAAATCTTATAACATGAAGAAGCTAAAAATAACCTGAAAAATCAATTACACAATCTGAGTATCAAGAAATTGTCCAGGAAAAATTGTGAACTCCTATGATAAAAAATTACACTTTAAGATCAAAAGATCAAATGAGAATCGCCTATAAGATTATACTATGGTAACAAGTTTGCTAAAAGCATTGCTCATAATCCAATATAACATGATCAAACTAAGCATGTGGAGGTAGATAGACATTATATAAAAATAAAACTAAAAAAGTAGGCTGATTTGTACTCCTTATAATCCAACATGTAATCAAATAGTTAATATATTCACTAAAGGGGTTCACCATCTTGCATTCAAAAATATCATCAACAAAATGGGAATGGCAAATCTTTTCCAACAAATTTAAGGGGGTGTATTTTTTTTACCACGGGACATAAAAGGAAACTAGGAGGCTGCTGATTGTTGCATCCATATGTAGAATTCTACAATCCATGAATTGTCAATGTGTAAGCATAAAAGTGAACAGATTCAAGGCATCCCTATCTATAATACACCTTAAATGAATGAGAAAGAGCATAAATTTTTGACATTCTCCTCTTTTCTAAATATGTTAATATTTTTTTTACCAACTATTTAATTTTAAAATTTTCATTTTTTTTAAAATATATAATAAATATTTGCAAGCATTATCAATCCTAGCAACATTATTACAAAAAAATATTTCATTTAAGATAAATTATTAAGAAAACTTCCCAAGCTCGAGACAAAATGTTGGCCTGATACTGCCCAAACAATCATACTGAGAAAAAAGTAAAACCATTTTCCCTAAAAAAAAAAAGCCAAATGCTAGCATAAAAAATAGCTATGCACAATACTTCTGTTATACTCTTAAAATGAGCATCAAAGATTGAAGTTGAACATTGAAAGTTACATTTCAAGGTGGCTTACCATATATGGTGACATCACCTTTCATGGCTGGTATGATTAGATCCAGATGGCTTGCAGTCCTCTCAGAGTACGTCCAGCCTGTAAAATGTTTTGATTCAGTAGAAACTGTAAGAAAAAGAAGATGAAACATTTGCAAAATGGAAAACTTAAATGGCTCACCTGTGGGACGAAATGCCAAAACAGTTTTGAATTGTTGCTTGCAGGTTTTCAGGTAGTCTTTTAGGTTCTGTGTTGTAACTTTATTAAGAAGTAAGCAGAGGGGAGAAGTCTTCAAAATAAAAAGTACAATTTAATCCAGACCTCATGGCGTAGACAAGAAATAGGTAAAACATGAAGTGGAGAACTCTCTGTGCATGAACAAAGCTTTCCGGAAAGTTCAGGCCAACCAAATGATTGCAAGATCTTTCTTCTGGAAGGGTTTGTATAAATTGGAACCTACAAAAGAGAGATATCTGTATTGACAGAGATACACAGTAAAACATGTTGATCATGACAAATTTAACCGGAAAATTAATAATCAATTAAAAAAGAACCAATAATGAATACAAAAATATTTGAGTTCGTGCTGACTAAATAGAATTCCATAATAATTAAATGTCAACATCATAAACTGCGTGACCTAGTCAAATGACCATGGCAGCAGCCTGAGAATGGCTAAAATCAATAAAGATATCAGAACGTGAAACAATATTTCAAAGTTAAAATTTGTTAAAGCATATAGAGATTTAAGAGAAAAGATGAGAAGTTTAATATATTAACTTTCAATTGTGCCTTCGTCTGTGGCTAGAAAATATATTCAGCCAAAACTATCCAATTAAGTTGACAAAACACTCCTTTTATTTATTTTATTTTATTTTATTTTTGCAGAGATCATTTCAGAATTGCTTACCCCTAAAGCCTGCGAAATTGCAAGATAAACTGGCTCCTTCCCAATGCTGTAAGCTCCAACAACGATCAGAGTTTTTGGGTGCTTAGATAAAAATTTAACAGTTGTCCTCACAACAAAAGCTAGAACATCATCTTTAGCTGGAAAGCTGAAAAAAATAGTGAGTTCATTGATTGACGATGAAAAAATATAGCAAGAAATGCTCAGAAAGATCAGAAAATCACCAATATCTAGGGTTGCAATATGTTGTATCCAAATAAAGCAAATTAATGTGATTATTAGCCAACAAAGGATACAGTTGCATGGATTTTGATGCCCTGAAATCTCCGGTGTGTAGATAGCACTTTCCATCCTTCAAGCGAAAAAAAATCAGAGCCGCACCAGGACAATGATTAGCTTCTAGCAAAGTCACTTTAATATCTTCAATAACATGCTCAGCATTAAGTTCTAGTGAGAAAACATATCTGCAACAATGGATAGCAAATGAAATTCTCATTGGCTATAAGTAGAATGTTTATAGAGATAATAAAAGAAATGCGCAACCATTTATTCATATTATGTAACAGCAGCTCTTACTGTGGATTTACTGAAAGACAGCTTTTCAGTAAGCGAGCTGTAAGGTTAGTGCAGTAAATATTTCCGTGCGACCATCTTTTGTTCAAGCCCCCATAGTGATCAGAATGAAAATGGCTCAAAAAATAAGCTGAACATCCATCAATTGCACCATAACGAAAGGCATCTACTGTAATAGATGTGCCTAAAAATAGCAGAGAGAATAATAATTAACAAACAAAAAATTTCTCAGGATAACTTTCTAAAGTAAAACTAGAACATGTAAACCCAACAGTCCATACTAATTGGTTGCAACTTAATTAAATAAGTGCTTATTAGTTGCACGATTAGAATTAATGACCATGCAGTCATTTAATCACATAATATATAGCTTAATTCTTTAAACCCATAATCTTTCAAACTCTTGGATTAACTAAGATGCCAATTGACAATGCTTTATACTTCTTCATTTTGTTTTATGGTTAGAAAATTATAAATTTTTTATGTGAATTGGTCACAGTAAGCAGACAGCAGGATTATCATTTTTTGGAAGGGTTATGGCTCGGTTTTTGTAAGGATTAAAGTGGCTTAAGACAATGGAAAAGCGTTGGGCATGTAAGAGAGAAAGGAAAAAGAGAAAAAATGATATGCTAAGATTAGAAAACATTAATTATGGTTGATTCACAAATAAATCCAAAAACTAGCAGCAGAAACTCTTGTAGAAACTAAATTTTTAAGGGGATCGGAGCTATTTTTCATTGAATCAATTGGGGTATAAATAATACATGAAATATTGCAGAAAAAGAAGGAAACACATAAGAAGACACTAAAAATTCCTCATTCAAGGCAGTAATGAACATCTCCTTAAGATATCTCCCTATTTGGAATCAAATAATACCACTCAAATTTGAATGATTCAATAAAAAAATTTTAATTGCTCCGCTCGAATTTGTGGTTTGGGCTGATTGAAATGGTTCTTAAATAATTTACTTTTATGTAACTTCAAATATTCCATTTATACTCACATGGTAGGCAGCACGATTTCTATAAAAAAAAATGACTAAGTTACAACAAACAACAACAAGCCTTTATCCTACTTAGTGGGGTACATGAATCATTTTTCTTTATTGTGTCATATTGAGTGTCATATTTTTATTTAATTCTAATAACTTAAGATCATTTTTTATACAATAAGGCCAAGTCTTTTTAAGTCTACCTCTGTCTTTCTTAACAAAAGTCAAATCTAAAACATCTACTCTCCTAACTGAATCACCAGATGATCTACGCTTAATGTGAACAAACCATCTAAAGATGACTCTCTGTAATCTTATCTGCCATTGGAAAATAAAACACAGAAATAGGTAAGGGAATGTTCGCTTTGAAATAAAAAGATGTACACAATTCCAAATGCAAGTTTTTGGAAAATAGTGGTGCTCGGTTTGAAGCAAAAGGAATGCAAAATTAAATTTTAATGAATTTTAAACACCCCCAATAGGTCATTTGTGTTGTATTAAGAGCCTGGTCAATTTGGCCGAGCTAAATACACTGCTAAGTTACCATCGTTGCTGCCACCCATAGCAGCCCGTCATCACCACCCATCAGCCACCGCTGGCCACCACTCATCAGCCACCATAGCCCACTCCAAGCAATGTTTGTCATCCATCATCGGGTCTTACATTAAATTCATTTTATTTCAAACTAAACAAAATAATAATAATAATCATAATAATAATCTCCTGCATTTATATTGCACCCAATCAGATAACTCTAAAACGTTTCAAATTTATTATAATCTTTTACTCTGCATTCTTTTGATTTTCAGCTTACCTAGCGGCCCTAAATCCATTTCTCATCATAAAGAAAAAAATAGCTTAGCAAAAGGCCCTAACCTGGAATCTTCTTATAGAATGGGCATGAACGTGCTCGATTACACCCATTACTCTCGCCCTTCCTTTCTCTAATCGAAGCCCTACCAGACGCAAAATCCCCAATGACACTCCGGCTCCTCTTCTTCGGTGTCGAATGAACACTGATCCCTGCCCTTTTCGATGGATTATTGATCCCCCAAACTTGGAAGAGATCCCGCTGGACGAGAATCTTCTTCTCCTTCTCCCCGTTCTGCCGGACCTCGCCGCCTTCATCCTCTCCCCGTTCTGCGAACTCGCTTGTCGTCGAGCAAACATCACCAACTGGTAAGCTCATTCCCTGTTCAACTTCTTCGCCGCGGCTTTCTTCATCTGACCAGATGGGGATGCCATTATCGTCAAGATCAATGAAAGAAGAGAGATCGTCTTCGTAGAACTCTATAGTCGAGGAGGCGGGAAACGACGGGAGGGAAGAATGGGATTGGGTTGTCCTCATCGTCCCTGCTAGTTCATTTGCACTGCCATCAGACTTGAAGTCGGCGGCGGGAAATCGGGATGCCTTATCATTAATCGATATTGTAACTTTTTTCTCTTTTTTTTTAAGGGTTAAATATAATATGGAAAATTTACACACATAACACCCAATGTATTTACATATCTAACACCCAAATTTTGATTTTTTACATCCAAAGCATCCTTTCAATGGAAAAAATGTAATCCACTTTATCATACATCTTTCAAACATTAAAAAAAGCTGTTTATTTGTGTAAATAAATTAAAAGTTAGGTATGAGATAAGTAAATGCATAAGAATTAGGTGCTATGTACGTAAACTTCCCTTAAGTTAAATAAGATTTAATAAAATACTACAAATTTGAATTTATCAAGTCATGAAATCATTAAATTCTTGAAATAGTTTGAAATGTTCGTAAGCAAATTATGTTAGATTCCGAGGAACAGATAAGTAAATGCATAAGAATTAGGTGCTATGTACCTAAACTTTCATTAAGCTAAATAAGATTTAATAAAATACAACAAATTTGAATTTATCATGTTATGAAATCATTAAATTGTTGAAATATTTTGAAATGTTCGTAAGCAAATTATGTTAGATTTTGAGGAATTCCGAGGAACTGTTCGACAGTTTAAGTTGTACTTAGCAAGATTTAGTTCAAAAAAACAAAATTTCATGTATGTTAAAATATAGCAACTCATCCAAAATAACATTACTACCATCAAAATCAAAACTATATTCATTGGAAGGTAAAAAAGTCGGCGCCGACCGTTCCATTGTAGAGCATGCTTGTTTTAATAGAAATCCGTAGTCATCTCAAACAAGCCCATGTGTCTACGACCAACTAGCTCTAAACATAGGCATTTCAAAGAAGAAATGGGTTGTAAACTGGGAGGTTATGTAGAACAAAGATTGTACTTATGTATGAATTTAGAAAGAGAATTAAGATCTTGATAAAGCACACAATCTTATTAATAAAGGCTGGAGAAGTACCTAAAATTTGTAGTAGCAATCATTACTATCACCAATATTGGGAATGAAATAATGTCAGTCACTCATAGGGCTGTCAAAACGGCTCTTTGTTCTCGAAAGCTCTTGTTCGGCTCGTTAAGAAGCTCGTGTTCAGCTCGTTCGCTAAGTTAACGAGCCGAACACGAATTTGTTCATGTTGTTCGTGTTCGGCTCGTTTTGGATCAAAATACTTCTAATCAATTATATATATATATATATTTGATGAGTAGTATTTTAAAAAAAATTAATTGACTACAAGGCTACAAAGATTTATAATCAATTAAAAGTATTAATGAAAAAAATAGAATAAAAATTATTAATTTAAATTCAAATGATGTTTTAAATCTTGCCCAATTCCTTAAAATCTTATGACTACGTGATTAGGGTTGTCAAAATGACTCTTAACGAGCGAGCCTGGGTTCGGCTCGTTTACACCCCTAGTCACTCATCGAAAAATATGGCAAGACATCTTAGTTTGAAACTTTTTTATGTCCAACTAGTTAAACTAATGCAAATCAATCACCTAAAAACAACATTATTTCCGAATTATATTATATTATATTATATTATACTATATATATATATATATATAATTTCGTAATTTGCATATAATACTGCAAATTTTCTGTACTTCATGCAAATTCATAAAGCTATTGTAAATTTAAATATCTCTCAAAATTATTTCAGAATTTATAATAAGAAAAAAAGATGCTCAAAGATTATAAAAACACAACAAAAAAAACCAAACATAATGTTTATTATACAGACTTAAAGCACCTAAGTGAACTGCTGCTGCTCAACATGATTGCAGACATTTTCATCTTATTAGCCTCACATCACAGTATTTCTTTATTGTACCGTCAGTGAAAATAAACCTGAATAAAGATTTTATCCATTGCTGATAAATCTGAAACAAAAAGCGGCCTTATTCTCCTTCACCAAAATGAAGCAGCTAATTCGCACCTGCACGAGGAAGCAGACAATCAGTCATACAACAACTAACTATTTATTACAAGACTGATATAAATCCTTTTCAAGTGAGGTACGCATTCATTAGTTTTAAATTTAAAATTGAATCAAACCAAATATATTCAATTGATTTGGTCCGAGTTTTTATTTTGAATTAAGTTATATTTAGATTTCAGTTCTTGATCCAATTAAAAAAAAAAACTTTTGCATATGTATTTAGATATATGAACCTATAAATATGTATGTACGTGTGTGTGTGTGTGTGTGTGTGTGTGTGTGTGTGTGTGTGTGTGTGTGTGTG